>NC_090223.1:65757613-65991514 GCF_024489055.1 Chanodichthys erythropterus
CTGCTTGGTTCGTAAATGCTTGTAAAGTGGGAGTTTATGGGATTCAGCTCTGACAGTGATTGTAGAGAAGTGGTTTATCATTGGTTGCAACTAATGCTTCACACACCCCTTCTTATCAGTGAAAGTTGAGATTCACTTGAGAGAAATTGTTCAATTTAGGAGATATTTTCAGGAAAAAAAGATTTTAAAAAAAAGTGTAAAATGTGCTTGACAGATTTTGACAACTAGTTCAACATTTTTGTATGTAATGACTCAAGCAATGAAATGAGGACTATTAGTTTTATATGGAATGACTATTCAGCATTCACAAGTATAGTTAATTTTGACTGACATGACATAAGCAAATGATAATGTTGTAAACAGCAGAGAGTTGTATGAAAGCAGTTGATGCATGTCCAAAAGCATTAGCAATTTGTTCGAAGGAATGAGAAACTGCTACTATGATGTGCACAAATGACTAAATGTTGTGGAGGTTGAACTAATTGTTGTGCAAATGTAAATAGTGATGTGAGAAATGCACCAAAGCGACTGAGAAAAACTGTAACAATAATATCAAAGATTATTATTCTTTTTCGCCCAGTAACACATTTAAAACTGCAATGCGTAGCACTGTCATTTGTTACACTGTTGTTTGTTGATTTAAGGGCATTAATGAATCAGACAGGATACGATGCCTCTACCTGGTTGTCCAAGACTGTTCCTCATCCCATGCAGACTGACTCCTCATCCTGTGGAGTTTTTGCACTGAAGGTATTAATGATGTTATGACGATGGTCATTCACTTCTAATATCACAGTCCTAAATGTAATTTTATTTATTTATTTTTTTTGGTAGTTTGCTGAATGCATTCTTAGTCTGCAGCCAGTCGAGTTTTGCAGTAGTGAGGGCTCAGTGAAGAAGTTCAGGAGACACATCGCTGTCACACTACTACAAAACAGTGGTACGGTTCATGGAAGTTGTTTATTCAAGATCAGATAAAGCACTGTTCCTTTTAGGATACACTGTTTAAATCAGTTCTTTTAATTATTTTCTTATTGGGGAAAACACTTACCACGTAACAGATAACAAACAGTAGCCCAGGTAAATTTAAAATATAATACATCAATCGTAACTTACGAAGGGGAGCAGCTCAAAATAAATGAGGTGTCCATTTCCAATGGCCTCCATTGAGGAGTGTAAGATTAGACATTTTATCTGGATAATTTCTATCCATGTTTATGCCAGTTAATTATTGGAGTTTTGTCGTCAGTCCAGCAGCAAAAGTTAGTATGCAATGTGTAATCGATGGATACATTGATCTTGAATGGGATGTGCTCTGTTACACACAGGTATTCTCAAAACATGAACACAAAGTGACTCGTCATCCTCCTCAAAAATGTTTATTACCAAGTCAATTTACAGTAATTGACTAAGGTTTTAGTGTCTACTGAAGACACCATCCTCAATGTTACATAGAGATGTGAGGTTTTCTTTTTAGTCTTTTGATATCTAGTCTCAATTTCAGGCACACCATCATCAGTACATACAGTAGAGTTTTTGGCAATGATATTCTTGAGCTGTGAATGTCTCAAGAAGTTAAGGAAGACATTAATTGTGATTATTGCAGTTCTTACCAGCCATTACACAGGAAGAGCATTCCATCTCTGTAAATTGTCCTTGGCCTCCAAGTCTTGTTTTTCAATTCTGTATTGTTTTTTCCAGATGATTTAACCCTTTTGTGTTTTGCCTGTGGAGAGGCAAGTGGAGACCCTGACTGGGTGAGCATGTACAAATATTTACATGGATCCTTATAGTTAACAGTAAATTTTCAGATTAGCTGTCTTTGCTGCCTGCGCCAGTACCACAAATCCTGTGTTCAGCCATCCACCCTGGAGACTTATGTTTGTGCGGCTTGCCTGGATTGAGGACCTACTCTAATGTTCCAAAAAATATTGTTCTTTACCTATAAAACAAAATAAAAATTTTGTAATATGCTATCTAAAATCACTTTGGTGGAAGAGACTCATTATTAGTAGTAATATAATTATTTATTCATTTTCTAATGCTCGCTTTTTTCATCTGAGGAAAGAAAAAGCAGTTTAGCGTAAACAAAGTCCAAGCACTTTTGCTGGATAGCCCACATAGAAACAAATTCATTTTCCCATGAAGGGCATTTCTAGGGGCCAAGCATACGATGTCATGTGTTAATATCGCACATTTCATACCGCAGCACTTTTCCAAAGCCATTTAGCTGGATCCACCTGAACAATTGACTGATGGATTGACTACAGAAAGTCTGGTTACTGTGTCAGCCAAGGACATACTATGTGGTTTAAAGCCATTTGTTTTGGCACTATTTTCATACTCCACAACTGTAACGACGGTATTCCACATCAAGCCTCCAACAAGGGCGCAGGCAGCAGAGGCAGGATTTATGGACCACAGCTACTACCACTACTGGAGGAGGCTTCAGTACAAGCTGCGGGTACAGTTTATTCTCGGTAAGTGGTACCCCAGTGAATAATGTTTTTTCCCACTTGCATTCATTAGGTCATAATTTACTTTCAAATGTTCACACCTGTAGTTAGTTGTAAATAAGAACTCTATTTTTAAAATAATTACATCCACAGAGATGCATTTGCCGGACAGTGGCGTGGACAGCCCTGGGTTCAGTAGTGTAAGTAAACACAAGCATTTACACTGCGACTATTATATAATGTGCAGTTTGACAGTGTGTTGAGTTGTGTTGTTCTGCAGGACAGGGAGCACACCTCCTCCGCTGACGAGTGGATCCAGCAGGGCCCCAATCCTCCTCCTCTGTTCCCCCCTCCTCCACCTCTTCCCATTTTATCTCCTTCGGAGGATCTAGAAGATGTAATGGGAGTATTAGATCTAGCATTTAAATTCATTTGTAGCTGTCACTGTTTTGGTAATGTTCATTTCCCTCCCTCTCTGCAGTATTTTGCCAATGATGAAGAAGATTTTTAATAAATATACATATTTTAAACTCAAAGATCGTTATGGTGTCCTCCTCTTATTATTGTTGATCATATAACATTATTACTGGTCTACACACATATTTCTCTGAAAAGAAAACCAGAGACAATTTAAACTGATTTATTTTTATTATTATTTTTTTTTTTTTAAATGTCAACAATGTACCAGGAGAAAGTTCTTGGGGGTCCCTATACATTAATAAATATTAATGTTATTATTGGTGATATTCTTGCTGGAAAGAATAATTAGAGTTGTGCACAAAGACATACAGATATTCACAGAAGGTGCTGGAACCCTACAGCTCACACTGAGAAGGGAGAGGTTATTATGTGAGTACAGGAGAGCATAAGTCTAAGTGGACAACCATGACATGCAGAGTCCCACAAGGCTCAATTCTTGCACTGCTCTTGTTTAGCCTGTATATACTCCTACTAAGTCAAATAATGAGAAAGAAACAAATTGCCTATCACAGCTGATGACACCCAGATTTACCTAGCCATATCGCCAAATGACCAAGAATGGGAATGGGATTTTCTGTTTGATGTTTTAATTCTGTTTGGAGTTGGAGAAAAATACTGCAAATGGGTTAAATTGTTATACCAGAATCCTTCGACAGAGGTCTTAACTAATAATTTTATATCAAAATCATTTAATATTTCTAGGGGATGTAGACAGGGATCGCCTCTTTCCCCTCTCCTTTTTCTGATGGCTATTGAACCCTTGGCAATTGCCATCAGAAAAGAAAGTGATATAAAAGGTATAGAAATGTTTGGCAGTGAACATAAAATAGCGCTATTTGCAGATGACGTTATATTATTTTTAAAGAAATTAGACTCAACCATTCTGGCTTTAATTCAAATTATAGAGACATTTGGGAAAATCTCAGGGTATCGGATCAATAATTCAAAATCTTCAGTTATGCTGCTGAATGAAGAAGAAAGGAAAAGTCCTATCAGTAAGGTAGATATGTTTAATAATGTGGAAATTTTCACATATTTGGGAATTAAAATGACTCCAAAACTGGAAGACATAGTAACAAAAAATTATAATTCAATTTTTGAGAATACAGTAACGCTGGTTGAAAGATGGGCTTCTTTACCGTTGTCTTTAATAGGAGGAATTAATATTTTAAAAATGAATATTTTACCTAAATTTTTGTACCTATTTCAGAATATTCCAATTACACCTCCTAGTAATCTGTTTTCTAGACTTAAAAGTTAATTATTAAATTCATATGGAACAATAGAAGATCCAGAATTAGATTATCTCTTTTATATTTGCCATTTGATAGGGGTGGGCTTCAATGCCCTAATTTTAAATGGTATTATACTGCTGCCCAGTTAAGATCTATTATGTTTTTCTTCTCAACATCTAATGAACAACCTGTATGGGTAGAAATGGAAAAAAAACTCTATTCCGAATAAAATACCCTTGGAATCATATTTATATGATTTGGATCGTAAAAAGAAGGGTAAGGTTACGAATCCAATGGTTTTAAATATGGTAAGGGTATGGTATGAGACGCAGAGATATTTGAATATCTCCTATACAAGTGAGATATCTCGCTACTGTCCAATATGGGGAAATCCTAAGTTTAGTCCCGGAAAAGTAGATGTAGGTTTTTACATTTACATTTACATTTAGTCATTTAGCAGACGCTTTTATCCAAAGCGACTTACAAATGATTTTAAGACATGGGCAGAAAAAGGTATTAAAAGTATAAAAGATTTATATAAGGAAGACAATCTTATGTCATTTCAAGTATTGAGTAATACATTTGATATACCTAAAAGTCATTTTTTTAGGTACTTACATATAAGAAGTTTCATTTTATCATTTCAAAAAAGTACTGGAAATATACCACCATTATCAGTTTTGGAAAGAGTAGTCACCAAAGATTGTTATGATAAAGGTCGGATTTGACTTCTGTATAATATGTTGGTAGAGGGCTCCCCGGAGTCTTCTAGCTCTCGTTTAGGAGCATGGAGTAAGGATCTTAATGAGGAGATCACACCAGATGAATGGAGTGAGATTTGTCAAGATGCTCAAGTACAAACAGTCAATACAAGATTAAAGTTGTTACATAACTCCGGTATTATCAAACAAATTTAATGAAAATATACCAGATACATGTCCCAAGTGTAAGGTTTGTAAAGGCACCTATTTCCATTGTATATGGGAATGTGAAGAAATATCGAAATTCTGGAAAGAAGTGCATAATATGATTGGTAAAATAATAAATGTGAGTCTTCCTTTTGGACCAAGGATTTTTCTAATGCATTTGTATCCTAAGCTTAAGTCAAAGGAATGTATCTTTATTTCTATGTGTATCTTGCAAGCTAAACGCCTCATTGCATTACAATGGAAAAGTCTAGAACCACCCAGCATAAAAAGGTGGCTCAGGGAGATGGTACTGAATATGTCAATGGAGAAAATAACATATATTATTAAAGGAAAGGGTAAGACTTTTGAAGATGTTTGGAATCCCTTTAGATCCTTCATAGAGAAGGAGGATAGTGACATGTTTAAGGAGACAATTGAAGATATGTGAGATTATAGGATGTATTTGTATTAGGAGGCCTTAATAGTTTGTATGCGTCTTTTTTGTTTTTTTTGTATTTATATTTATTTTTTTTTTTGTGTGTGTGTGTGTTTTAATTCATTAGTCTTGTGGATGTGAGTCCTGTACAAATTGAGATATGCTAAGTTGTAACGATGCGAAGACATCAATATGTGTCTATACTGCATTTTGTATTTTTGTTCCTGGTGTGTGTGTAATACATGTTGTTAAAAAAAAAAAAAAAAGAATCTTGGTGTGATTCTGGAGACAGACCTTAGTTTCAGTAGTCATGTCATTAGACAGCTGCAGCTCATCCAGAACACTGCTGCTATAGGATTCTGACTAGAACCAGAAAATCTGAGCATATCATACCAGAACTCAGGTCCTAACCAACAATGGTTTCCATTTACATTTAGGATTGATTTCAAGTACTTGTACTCATTTATAAATCACTCAATGGCCTAGGACCTCAATACATTGCAGATATGTTCACTGAATATAAACCTAACAGACCACTCAGATAATTAGGATCAAGTCAGTTAGAAATACCAAGGGTTCACACAAAATAAGGGGAGTCCACTTTTAGTTATTATGCCACCCGCAGTTGGAACCAGCTTCCAGAAGAGATCAGATGTGTTAAAACATTAACCACTTTTAAATGCAGACTCAAAAGTCATGTGTTTAGCTGCATATTTATTAAATGAACACTGTGCAATGCCTTAACTGATTGCACTATATTTTATGTACTGTATAATCATTTTCTGTTCTTAACTGTTTTAAATTCATTTTAAACTTCTCAAATCAATTTTTAAATCATTTTCAAAGTTCCTTGTTTTATGACTGTGATTATTTGTTTATTATTGTTTTCTTTTACTTTATGTAAAGCACTTTGAATTACATGAAATATGCTATATAAATAAACTTGCCTTGCATTGCCTATAGTGTTTGTGTTATAACACCTTTTTTAGTTTTCTGATAAATCTTCTTTTTCAAAGTCCTTCTAGATCATTTGTCCAGTTAACTTAAACCATGGTATCTAGATGATACATAATTTGAAGAAATGAAAACTGTCGTACTATGTTGCCTACTAGTGAGAGCCACAGAATAACAAAAAAAATTTGTTGATTAGAAAGAGAGAGAGTAGTGGGTTTCATATTAGGCTGTCACACATTACAGTGCCGTGGTGAACTACCTGTCGTCTTCGCTGGGGGCGTGTCTCCAGAAGCGCACGTCACAAGAGCGGAGCCCGGCTGTCACTCAAAGTGGACTTGTTGATTCCACCGCATCATCTGCCCTATTCGGATTGACACCGTAGATCGGTCGAGAATAAAGGTAAAAAGAGAGAGAAAAGAGATAAACATCTTTGCTTTTCGATATCTGCGTTGAATGAAATGGCTATTCCACAACAGATGCATTCGTTTTTGAAACTCGGCGACGGTCGATCGGTGTAACTGGACTAATAACAATACTAGTAATAATAAAGTAACGGTTACATTGACAGTTCATCGTTAAGCAGGCGCTTTTATCCTGTTACTCTAGTTGGGGCGCGTTTCTACTGTCGACCTTTTCCGTGCTGACAATCAAGCATCTTAAACTTTCTGTTGAGGGCGACCCGTATTACATCGTAACATGCTGCAAAACACGCACAAAAGAGAACATTTTGATACAGAAACGATGGGACTGATTTATTATCCTTTTTCACCACTGATGACGGGCTTATAAAGGGGTTTTGTTGATATGTGATCGATTATCGCTGAACAAACGCACACGCATGCGTTATTCTGTTGTTGTTCTACCGCTAGTCGAAAACACGTCACCCTAAATCTAAGCACTCGCTAACACAAAGAAAACTATTTATGCATTGTGTACACTTTGTTTTCAATACTGTTTTTGCATTGAAGGATGTTCCCTCTAACACACGATACTTCCAGTTATAATTTTCTGTTCTTTCCTATCAGGATAAGAAAAATGATAAGCTCGGAAGATGACCTGGATGTGCCTTTTGAGAAGTCGATGATTGGTCGGCTGAATTCCTTGGAAAAGTTTGCAAGTGAGGAATTCCACAAACTAAAAGAAAGCAACAAAAGCATCCATGAGTCATTGGATGACCAGATGATCAGTGACATGGCTGCACTTAAGACCAAGCTCAGCACCTTAAAATCTTGCGTATCAGACCAAGGCAAAGAGATTGAGGATCTGAGAAAGCAGCTGGAAGGAAAGGTCGGCGGTGCTCCTGCGCATTCTCGAGGCCAGAAGAGACCAGCTTCCTCTGCCGACTGGACTCCTGAACGGAAGCAGAGACGATCTAAAGAGCTGGACGAGATACTGCAGCCATTCTGGCCAGAGAGATCCGATGCACGAGAAGCTGACTGAAAGGCAGCAGGCCTTCTTCAGCTATATGATGGACGTGCTGAAAATCAAAGGTGAGAGTGCTTTAAGACTCTTAACTGTTTGACAGGTTCTCTCAATAGAAGTCATGTCACGTGAAACTTGATATACTTTTAATGCTGAGACCAACATAAAATCTGTGGACTGAGGCTCCCTTTTTCCTCTGTCAAAGCTGTATACTATGTTCTAAACATATGGTTTTCTATGTACCAGAACCATTTCCATATAAAGCTCTACTAGGTGAATGTGAGACAGGGAATGATCCCTGCTTTCTGTATTTCCAGAATAGGAGAAGGTCCTTGGGATTTTAAGGGACCTCATGGGTACCTGACCAGTAGATGACCATATTTAGACTTGTTTTTCTATATGTATCACATTCCTATACCATAAGCTATGTGATGTATTCTCTTTCTCATTGGCTGAAACTATACTACACCCCTTGTACTCTTTCTATATATTCTCTCTTTTCTTATCAATAAAATGAGACTATATTCTCCCTCAGCGCTGAGTGATTGCTCATTCAATTGCCAAATAAGAGGTCTGGGATGAAGCACGAATTAGGAGCAAAAACCTAACAAAACTAAAAACAACCTTCTGATATTTCTGTCAGATCGGAGAAACCTGGAGATGAACGCGGCGACGGTCCTCAACGAAGGGTTTTCCAGCGGCGTCTAGGAGGAGGACTCCTGCGGCTGCTTTCTCAATAAATAAGCTACAATTAGTACAAAATGCAGCTGCTAGAGTTCTTACCAGGTCAAGAAAATATGATCATATAACACCAATTTTATCATCTCTACACTGGTTACCTTTTAAGTTCCGTACTGATTATAAAGTATTGCTAATGACCTATTTTTTATTTATTTATTTATTTATTTTTTTATCAAGGACAATGCACAGAAAAAAAACATTAATCTCAAATAGAGAGAAGATGCTCTGCACCAGATTTAGCTATAGGCTAATTTCCATCTGTAGTCCTTGGGCAGGTCACTAGATAAACAATTTCTCTAAAACATCTAGCATACACAAATTTCATAAAAACAATACCCTATAGAATTATCATGA
This sequence comes from Chanodichthys erythropterus, assembly GCF_024489055.1. NCBI lineage: Eukaryota > Metazoa > Chordata > Actinopteri > Cypriniformes > Xenocyprididae > Chanodichthys > Chanodichthys erythropterus. The sequence goes on from NC_090223.1 coordinate 65,766,600, forward strand.
GCACTTTAGTTCAGCAATGACAACAACAGTTAAATTAATTTCATCAGTATGTCTCCCCACTAAAAATACTATAATAATATCTCTTTAGCCAAACATTCACATAATGCATCTCATATCAGATCAACTGCACATGACTATCTTTGCTTAATGTTAAGAACAGCAGCTACGCTAATTATTCTCCATTTGCTTTTCTGTTTTGCTGTGACTAGAAAGTTCATCAGCTTCAATTTGGATCCAGCCTCTTAAGAAGATCTCAGATTACCAACACCTGTGAAGAGACAACGCCAACTCCTGCGAGGACTTAACCCTCATGTGGTGTTCAAAACCCTATAACACTTGTGGTGTTCCCGGTCAAAAATGACCGGCCCATAAAAAATAGCTTATAAATCACTCATCATACCATATTTTCACCAAATCTTGGATTCAATCTTTTTGTCAACATGTTCTCTTTCAATTAGGACTGGTTTTATATTTTGATTTGCATCTGAATAATCATAGGCCTCATTTATTTGAGAGTAGGCATTTCATTTTTTGAGTAATTTTTTTTAAATTTTTGAATAATTTTGGAAAAATTAAATAAAATCTGAAGAAAATTGGTATTGTGGATCACACTAGTCTACTCTAATGTTTCACCAGGAATTTTGTTTTGAAACTTTTGTTTTGTAAAAAATATGGCACATAGTCACACTTGTGGTGTTCCCGGTCAAAAATGATTATAAATCACTCATTATACCATATTTTCACCCAATCTTGGACTCAATCTTTTTGTCAACTTGTTCTCTTTCTATTAGGACTGGTTTTATATTTCTGTTTGCATCTGATTAATCATGGGCCTCATTTATCTGAGAGTAGGCGTGGTCAAAAATGGTCACAATGGCCGACCATTGAAAGTGAATGGGAGAGACTGAAAATAACAGAACAATTTAGTTTTCAGGAGCATGTTCATTATTTTCATGTACACATATGAGCATATGTGCTTGCAAACATCGAGCCCTTGGACCTGTGCATGTATCGATACATTTATACACACGCTACCCAGACACACACACGTTAAAACACACACATTTTTTTTGAGTATTACACACATTCTTTTCCACAGAGAGAAATTTGATCCTACCCTAACCTGCATCTAATATACATTTATCCATCTGACATTAATAGGTAGTCTCAGACATCAGTTTAGAAACAGGCGCCTCAACCCCTGTGACGTGTGGCAGCAGCAGCGCGAGATCTCGGGAGAATGACCAAGCAGACACAGATCAAGTGTGGTACAAAGTATTCTCAGATTTATTCAGGAAGAAGGGTCATATATATAGACATAGGTTAAACATCAATCTCCAGGATGGCTTGAGCATCCAATCATACGGCTTAAGAATCAAAGCTTACCATGTATGGCATTTCACAAAATATAATAACAAATAAGAAATGTATGTGTGTAAATGTGTGTGTGTCTTCAACTTCTGGTTACGTGTGAGAGTGTCAGTGTGTCCAAGGACTACTACTTGTTGTTTGGTCTAGTTAGGTACATGATGTGCACAATGGAAAAATCCCAAGACACTGAGAACATCAAAAAGTGAAGCCCAAGAAATAAGAAATTATTTAACAGTTACCTCTATGGCATTTCATATAGGCTTTTAGCTTAAAAGCATGCACATTTGGAGAAATATTGATGGATTCTCATGTTTATAAGTCAATTTTCTATACAGAAGAGTATATTTATTCATTATTTATTGTCGTCACTGTGAACGCTGGATACTGTGTTTACAATTCATACTTGCAGCCGGAAGGCGCTCTGTACACCTTTAGTCCACAAATGCCAATGCTAAAGAAGAATAGGCAATCCAGGAAATAACTGAATTAACAGAGGCCAGAGATCACTAACTATGGCTATTCAAAACACTTTTCAAGACAATAAATACACGATTGAGACGATGAATGCATGTATTGACTGAATTTGCGTCTGAATAGCGCTGGCTCCGTGGGCGTGGCCGCATTAGTGGATAATGAGCTGAATCAAGGACTTCTGACATGGCTCTCTTTTCATACAGATTACATAATCACAGAAGGTTTGTTTTCGATTTGACTTACATGATTTAAAACCTGACATTTCAACGTTTTTTTTAGACATAAGTCTAATTTTTTTGTGATTAGTATTCACTAAGTTACAGTTCATTTTCTGAGAACTATCAGATTGGACTTCCTTCAGAGGGAGACGAGAGATCACGCATCATGTTAGTTTTCTTTATTTTACAAAAAGCAGAACATTTAGTTTTTACTCTGAGTGTACACAAATAAAAGAAGATATTCCACAGATTAAAATGGTGTATAACTTTTAATTGTATGTGCAACATTAACAGACTATTTTGAGTCTCTTTCACACTGGTAAGAAAAAAACCGTGGAGGTAGCGCCGGCGATACCCTCAGACCTCAGAGTGTTAAAGGTGCCATCGAATGATTTTTTCAAAAGATGTAATATAAGTCTTAGGTGTCCCCTGAATGTGTCTGTGAAGTTTCAGCTCCAAATACCCCATAGATTTTTATAAATAATTTTTTTAACTGCGTATTTTGGGGCATCATTAAATATGAGCCGATTTACGCTTCGGCCCCTTTAAATGCTCGTGATCCCCGCCCACCGTAATACACTGTAATACAGTGCATAAAGAAAGTTCACACAGTTAATATAACCCTCAAAATGGATCTTTACAAAGTGTTCGTCATGCAGCATGTCTAATCGCGTAAGTATTGTTTTTATTTGGACGTTTACATTTGATTCTGAATGAGTTTGATAGTGCTCCATGGCTAAAGATAAAATTACACACTGTTGGAGAGATTTATAAAGAATGAAGTTATGTTTATGCATTATACAGACTGCAAGTGTTTAAAAATGAAAATATCGACTGCTCTTGTCTCTGTGAATACAGTAATAAACGATGGTAACTTTAACCACATTTAACAGTACATTAGCAACATACTAACGAAACATTTAGAAAGACAATTTACAAATATCACTAAAAATATCATGATATCATGGATCATGGATCATGTCAGTTATTATTGCTCCATCTGCCATTTTTCACTATTGTTCTTGCTTGCTTACCTAGTCTGATGATTCAGCTGTGCACAGATCCAGACGTTAATACTGGCTTGTCTAATGCCTTGAACATGGGCTGGCATATGCAAATATTGGGTCGTACATATTAATGATCCCGACTGTTAGGCCTGTTCTTCGGAGGTCGTTTAAACAAATGAGATTTATATAAGAAGGAGGAAACAATGGAGTTTGAGACTCATTGTATGTCATTTCCATGTACTGAACTCTTGTTATTCAACTATGCCAAGATAAATTCAATTTTCAATTCTATGGCACCTTTAAGTTTCATTTGAAAGTGTCCAATTATTTCTAAGAACGTTAAAAACATGCATGTAAAATTAATAGCCAAACAGTTTGGAGATGCTCACTTTTGGGTATTATGATGGTTTGCTTATCTGAAAAAAAAAAAAGTGAAGGTTATTGAGGAAAACATTCCAGGATTTTTCTCCATATAGTGGACTTCACTGGGGTTCAATGGATTGAAGGTCCAAATTACAGTTTCAGTGCAGCTTCAAAGAGCTTTAAACGATCCCAGACGAGGAATAAGGGTCTTATCTAGAGAAATCATCAGCCATTTGCTAATTATATATATATTTTTATATATATATATATATATATATATATATATATATATACACTGAAATAAGAGGGCACACAAGTGTACACACATATATATATAAACACTTTTTAATCACAAATGCTCATCTTGCACTGCTCTGTGATCCGCCACGCATTGCATAATCCCTTTGGAAAAGTCACGTGTGATGGAAATAATTATTAGTGATTACGTAACGAGTGCCACAGAGCAGTGCAAGATGAGCATTTGTGTTTAAAAAGTATATACATTTTTATTATGTGTTTTATTTTATGTATACATAAATATGCCCTGTATATATATTCTGTGTTCTCCCTCAGTCTGTGTCGGTTCTCATTTATGTTATGTTGTGTTTATTTGTTCCCCTGAGTTTTGTCATTAAAGACATTTATATTGAAACTCTTCGTCTGAGTGTGTTTCACACAAACTACCCCTGACAACTCTGGGTGTATACATTTTAAATGGCTGTGCATTTGCAAATTTTTACAATTTAATTTTTTTATCTGACCAACAATGAGAACATTAACAACGAGAAAGAAAATTTAGAATCATGTAATCTTAGTGCTATTTTATGCAAAATGATTTTCTAATTAAGATTTCTGATAACTGAAAAGAGATAGTGGACTTTCCTTTGGCCTTTCTTCATGGATCTTCAGGAAATAGGAAGAAGGAAGTCAAGTGATGTCATCTGTGTGATTATTTATTTAAAATAAGAGATTTTTGTTAAAGGTAACACCAGTGACACAACACCAGGGGACCACTACATTCATTGTATATTTTATAATGTTTATTCAGCAGTTGTTTTTTTTATATCATTTACATCATATATTTGATAGTTATGTATACATTATTGTAGTTGAAATGGTAGAAAAAACTGTTTCTGAGCTCAAAATAAAGCACTTTCCCTCTGTACATGACTGTGGGGACGAGAGCTTCTGTGGTGCTTGAAATTATTATAATTAATTAAAAAACAAATATTGCCACATTAATGGCTCAAGAAAGTTTAACTGCTCAAATAACATATTGTTTCATATTAAAATATATATATATATATACATAAAATGTTTCAAGTGTAATATTTCTGTAAAGTCTAGGGACAGAAAAGTGGACGTTTCTGTAGAATGACCCAGTACCTTTATGGTTATTAGAAGAGCAGAAATTAAAATCACAAAATTAAAAATTAAAATAAATATGCACAGACTAAATTTTAATTGGTAAGATGAATCTAAACTCAGTAATTGGCCCAAAGTATATTGATTTATATTGATTTTCTTCTATTGCGTCCCGTCTGTTTAGCGCAGCAGCGCTCGTTCACTGTGAAGTTTAGCCGCAAAATGGAAATATTTGCATGACTTTCTAACATTTACAGATGGAGAATAAACTTGTGAAAAGTAAGTTATGCACTGAGGAAAACACCATGTCTCAAACGCATAAAATAGCACAAAATGTATGCCGTTTCCTGTGGTGGATCGATCTGATCCATGATCGACCTCTAGGGCTGCTTAAAAAAAGCGTGCACGTGAAATTATCTTGACTAGGTAAACCTGGATCGAATTAGCGGGACTGCGTGAACTTCAATTACCTTTTATGAAACCGTTTTAGCCCGAACTCATTTGTTAGGTTAATTCAAGTCAGGTTTTGGAGTTTAATCCTCGCTTTTCTTAGAGTCTTTTATAACATTTTCGAATGGGTTTTGTTTCACAATCCTCTCCAGGGTGCGGTTATCCCTATTGCTTGTACACTTTTTTTCTACCACATATTTTCCTTCCCTTCGCCTCTCTATGAATGTGCTTGGACACAGAGATCTGTGAACAGCCAGCCTCTTTTGCAATGACCTTTTGTGTCTTGCCCTCCTTGTGCAAGGTGTCAATGGTCGTCTTTTGGACAACTGTCAGGTCAGCAGTCTTCCCCATGATTGTGTAGCCTACAGAACTAGACTGAGAGACCATTTAAAGACCTTTGCAGGTGTTTTGAGTTAATTAGCTGATTAGAGTGTGGCACCAGGTGTCTTCAATACTGAACCTTTTCACATTATTCAAATTTTCTGAGATACTGAATTTGGGATTTTCCTGGGATTTATAATCATCCAAATTAAAAGAAATAAACATTTGAAATATATCAGTCTGTGTGTAAAGAATGAATATAATATACAAGTTTCCCTTTTTGAATTGAATTAATGAAATAAATCAACTTTTTGATGATATTCTAATTATATGACCAGCACCTATATTTCCTTACAACACTGCCACCTGGTGTTCAACATCATCATTATCATGTTTCCTGTTATCGTGTTGCATCTTATCTCTTTGAAATGTATAGTAGTCAACATCTGAAATGGATCAAAAAAGTGAATCAAAATTCTCCTAAAAACGAAGCTGTCCTAAGAAGAAGGTTTTAGGTCAACTTTGATGAAAGGTTTTGATCCACTTCAAATGTCGACTACTGTATTTGCATCATCAGCACTTCAGTCAGTCTCCATTGATTAAACAGCAGAATCATTTGTAATAATAGCAGAGTTTTTACAGGTTTAATAAAGTATGCAAATTATGTTTATGCAGTTAGCAATCACTAACATTTTACAATAAGGTTCATTAGTTAATGTATTAACTAACATGAACTGACCATGAGCAATACATTTGTAACTGCATTTAGTCTTTGTTAACATTAGTTAATAAAAATACAGCTGTTCATAATATGCTGTGAACTAACATGAACAAACTATCGTCTCGGTTACATAGGTAACCCTCGTTCCCTGAAGGAGGGAACGGAGACGTACGTCGGACAGACCGACGAATAGGAATCTCGCTAGAGAGGCCAATCTACTTCGAGTGTAACTAAACGAGCCAATGCACATTGGCATGCAATCATATGCATCAGCTGCTTGCCTCGCAGCGCGGGTATATAATGAGCAGCAGGTGCGTTGCATCTTCAGGTTTTCGCTGAGGAGCCGAACCGAGCAGGCGGCAGCATCAGCAGGACAACGCCTGTGGCGACGGGACGTACGTCTCCGTTCCCTCCTTCAGGGAACGAGGGTTACCTATGTAACCGAGACGTTCCCATTCAGTCGGTCACGTTCGACGTACGTCGGACAGACCGACGAATAGGAATCCCTACCAAAGCGCCACAGGAGCTGCCCTCTTCCAGCGCTCTGACGTGAGCCACCTGAACCCCCTTGCCTAAGGACGGTGGGACCAGGCTCACGCAGAGAGGGTCGATCACTGTTGTTCCCAAAACCCACTCAGTGCGACAATTGGATAACGCTGGGAAAGCGTAGCCTTACATGCGATAAGGAACGCTGCGGAAGCCATATCCTTCCCCGAAGGAGTTATATGGATAAGTACATATGGACTAACCTTGTAGGTTGTACAACATATGGAAGAACTGTGGTGACTCCACTCGATGAGAGATGGGTTCTCCCAGAGGGAAAGACACGGGCTTCGTTTAGGAGCAGCCGTGGAAAAAGCCATATGGGATCCCCGTAGGGTCACACATATGGAACCCAGCCTAAATCCGGTTCTCAAGGATACAACGGAGTATAGGCCTGGCGCCAGACGCTCCGCCACGTCGGCTGCCGAAGGGTAACCGGAGGACTCAACAGGGTCTGCCCGTAGGGACTCTCTGGAGAATAGAATGCGCATGTAGCGCAGCAAGCCGACACTAAGCCGGGGCCTCTCCGTGCCTCTGACCTGAGGCGAGAACACGGGAGGAGACCGGCTCGACACGAAGGCTATAGTATCTAGCGAACGTGTTAGGTGTCGCCCAGCCCGCAGCTCTACAAATGTCTGTTAGCGAGGCGCCACGAGCCAGCGCCCAGGAGGATGCCACACCTCTCGTGGAGTGGGCATGCAACCTGAGCGGGCAGGGCACGCCCTGAGCTTGGTAAGCCAGGGCGATAGCATCCACTATCCAGTGGGCCATCCTCTGCTTGGAGACAGCCTTTCCCTTCTGCTGGCCTCCGTAACAGACAAAGAGCTGGTCTGAGGTCCTGAAGCTTCGAGTTCTGTCTAAGTACAGTCGCAAGGCGCGAACTGGACAGAGCAAAGCCAGGGCTGGGTCTGCCTCCTCCGAGGGCAGCGCTTGCAGGCTCACTACCTGGTCCCTGAAGGGAGTGGTAGGAACCTTGGGCACGTAGCCAGGCCGGGGTCTCAGTACCACGTGGCTGTCACCCGGCCCGAACTCTAGGCACGATTCGTCGACCGAAAATGACTGCAGGTCCCCTACCCTCTTGATGGAGGCCAATGCCACCAGCAGCAAAGTCTTCATAGAGAGAATCTTTAAGTCTGCTGACAGCAAAGGCTCAAAGGGAGCAATCTGGAGTGCTCTGAGCACCAGAGTAAGGTCCCAAGAGGGTATGGAGGGGGGACGAGGAGGATTTAACCGTCTCGCCCCCTAAGGAACCTGATGATCAGGTCGTGCTGACCAACAGATTTGCCATCTATGTGGTCGTGGTAAGCGGATATGGCAGCAGTATGGACTTTGAGGGTGGAGGGGGACAGCCTACGCTCCAACCCTTGCTGCAAGAAGGAAAGCACGACTCCGATCGAGCATCTTCGGGGGTCTTCTCGACGAGAAGAACACCACTCGACGAACAGGTTCCACTTCGAGGCGTAAGCACGTCTCGTAGACAGTGCACGTGCCGAAGTGATGGTGTTAAGTACCTCAGGGGGTAAGTCACCTAGAACCTCCGCGTCCCGTCCAGGGACCAGACATGGAGTTTCCAGAGGTCTGGACGCGGGTGCCAAAGAGTGCCCCGTCTCTGAGAGAGGAGGTCCTTCCTCAGAGGGATGGGCCAGGGAGGGGCTGTCGCGAGGAGTGAGAGTTCTGGGAACCAGGTCCGGTTGGGCCAGTAAGGCGCAACTAACAAGACCTGCTCCTCGTCCTCCCTGACTTTGCACAGGGTCTGTGCAAGTAGGCTCACTGGGGGAAACGCATATTTGCGCAGGCCCCGGGGCCAGCTGTGAGCCAGTGCATCTGTCCCGAGTGTTCCCTCGGTCAGAGAGTAAAACAACTGGCAGTGGGAGGTTTCTGGTGAGGCAAACAGGTCTACCTGAGCCTCTCCGAACTCTCTCCAGATCAGCTGAACCACCTGGGGGTGGAGTCGCCACTCTCCGGGCAGCGCAGCTCGTGATAGCTCGTCGGCCACACGGTTGAGCACACCGGGGACATGAATGGCGCGAAGCGACCTCAGATGCTTCCGACTCCACAGGAGGAGATGGCGGGCGAGTTGCGACATGCGACGGGAGCGTAGACCACCTTGACGGTTGATGTACGCAACGGTCGCAGTGTTGTCCGTACGGACCAGTACATGCTTGCCCTGAAGCAGGCCTTTGAGGCGGCTCAGAGCAAGGCGTACTGCCAGCAACTCGAGGCAATTGATGTGCCAATGCAGATGGGGTCCCGTCCAAACCCCTGAGACTGCATGCCCGTTGTACGTGGCACCCCAGCCGGTGGCAGAAGCATCTGTGAAAACCACAGCATGCCGGGACACTTGTTCTAGGGGCACTCCTGCCCGAAGAAACAAAGGGTCCGACCACGGACTGAAGGTTCGGCGGCACTCCTGAGTGATTGGCACCCGGAACGTGCCGCGTTGCCACGCCCATCTCGGGACTCGGCCGTGAAGCCAGTGCTGAAGCGGTCTCATATGAAGCAGACCGAGCGGTGTTACAGCCGCTGCAGCCGCCATATGCCCCAGGAGCCTCTGAAAGAACTTCAGTGGGACCGCTGTCCTGCCATTGAACGTATTCAGGCAGTTCAACACCGACCGAGCACGTTCCTCTGTGAGGCGTGCTATCTGTTCGACCGAATCCAACTCCATACCGAGAAAAGAGATCCTCTGCACTGGGGCGAGTTTGCTCTTTTCCCAGTTGACCCGAAGCCCCAACTGGCTGAGGTGACTGAGCACCAAATCCCTGTGTTCGCACAACTGATCCCGAGACTGTGCTAGGATAAGCCAGTCGTCTAGATAGTTGAGAATGCGAACACCCTGTTCTCTCATGGGAACAAGGGCTCCCTCCACGACTTTCGTGAAGACGCGGGGAGACAGGGCCAGCCCGAAGGGTAGGACTCTGTACTGATATGCTCGACCTTCGAACGCGAATCTCAGGAATGGCCTGTGTCGCGGAAGAATCGAAACATGGAAGTACGCGTCCTTCAGGTCGATCGCTGCAAACCAATCTCGGGGACGGATGCACTCGAAAATGCGTTTCTGCGTGAGCATTTTGAACGGTAGCTTGTGAAGGCTCCGATTCAAAACTCGCAGGTCCAAGATCGGTCGTAACCCGCCGCTTTTCTTGGGTACAATGAAGTAGGGGCTGTAGAACCCCGACCTCAAATCGGCTGGAGGGACCGGCTCTATCGCGTCCTTCGCCAGTAGGACTGCGATCTCCGCACGCAGAACAGGGGCATCGGCATCTTTCACTGTAGTGAAGAGGATGCCCCTGAACTTGGGGGGCGCCGGGCGAACTGAATCGCATAGCCGAGCCTGATGGTCCGAAGGAGCCAGCGAGACGGACTGGGGAGCGCTAGCCAGGCTCCCAGAGACCGCGCAAGCGGCACCAAGGGGACCACCGGCGTACCCGCCGCGGGGCAGCGAGGTGGAACGCAGGGACGCGGCCCGGGAGGCTCTCTGTGTGAGGCGGCCCGAAGCGGGGTCACAGTGTGCTGTGCAACACTTACCTGCTTCCACGGGTGGACAGAGGGAGCAGTCGAGGTTTTGCCTACCTGCTGCTCGCTGCTGTCCGCTGGCGACAGAAGAGGTGGATGAGAGTGGTGAGGTTCTAGCCCTCCCACTGCTCTCCGAGCCCTCTTCGGACCCGGAGATAGAGGAAACTGCTCTTTTATTGAAAATTTGGGTACCGCTGGCCGTTGAGCCAGCGGCGGAACAAAAAGGGGAAACAAAAGATTCTCCACCCGGCCCTCCTCCGGGGGAAGGAGCGGTGCGGTCACCACCTCCTGAAGAGCAGTCCCGTCCATCTCCGGGTCGCCCGTCCTAGGGCCGCTTGGACTTGGCCTTGCCACCCTTCTTCTTAGGGGGTGGCTGGACGGGCTGGGCACCCCGCCCGCGACCGGCTCCACGACGCCGCTTGGATGGAGGCTGCTGCTGCTGGGGCGTCGGAGCGGGGGCGGCTGCAGGGGGGCGCCCTCGGCGACGGGCAGTCTGAGGTGCCGCCGGCGGTGGAGGTGCAGCAGCTGACCGCCTCGGCAGGATGTGACTGATCGCCTCTGACTGCTTTTGTACAGCCGAGAACTGTTGGGCAAAGTTCTCGACCGCGTCGCCGAAGAGGCCGGTCTGGGACACGGGGGAATTAAGAAACCTGACTTTGTTGGTATCCCTCATGTCCGCAAGACACAGCCAGAGATGGCGTTCCTGGACCACCATGGTGGACATCGCACGACCCACTGACCGCGCCGTAACCTTCGTCGCTCGGAGCGCGAGGTCCGTCGCGGCACGAAGTTCTTGTAGAACTTGCGGATCGTGACCACCCTCGTGCAGGTCCTTCAGTGCCTTGGCCTGATGGACCTGCAACAACGCCATAGCGTGTAAGGCGGAAGCGGCTTCCCCACAGGCCTGATAAGCCTTGCCGGTAAGATCCGACGAGTACTTACAGGCCCGGGAAGGGAGAGACGGCTCCCCCGCCAGGTGGAGTTAGGGCACAGTTGCATAGCAACGGCCCGTTCCACAGGGGGTATGCGCGTATAACCCTTAGCCGCTCCACCATCAAGGGTGGTGAGGGAGGAGGACCCACCGACACGGCTTCGGGCAGTAAAAGGTGCCGTCCACGTGCCAGTGAGCTCTTCATGCACCTCCGGGAAGAAAGGCACTGGGGTGGGGGGCTGAGAACCAGCCCTTGCCACCCCGAGATACCAATCATCCAACCTCGAGGGCTCGGGACACGGTGGAGGGTTCCACACGAGCCCGACCCTGTTGGCGGCCCGGGAAAGCATAGCCATCATTTCCGGGTCTGAATCGGGCACAGTCGTCACTCCCGAGGGAGGCAGCTGCGCCGAATCGTCATCCCCAGAAGTGTCAGGCTCACCCTCCGATGCAGCGATCGACATCCGGTCGTCTTGGGGAGCTCTGAAGGATACGGATGGTACACACCTCTGGGGTGGTCCACCGCGTTCCCCCGGCAGCTCTACTGGCTGCGGAGCGCAAGAGGGGTGAGAGTTCCTAGGGGGTTGGTTCCCCGAAGGAAACGCGCTCACCGTGATCCTCAAGTCACCAGCCCCGCCGCCCGAAGCAACCCTCTGAGGAGGATTGGAACGAGGCGTCGGGACCGGGACTCCACCCCTTTGCAGAAAGTGGAGTCTCGACCGCAGCTCCGCGACGGTCATCTTCCCACAATGGGTACATGACTCGTCCACAAACGCCGCCTCAGCGTGCCTTAAGCCCAAGCACGCGATACAGCGCTGGTGACCATCCCGAGGCGCCAGGTAACGACCGCACCCAGAAACACACAAGTAGAACGACATCTTTAAAAAGACGCGAACTACTCGTGTAAGCTCTTTCAAGGACTGACTCTTTTAGGTGCTGAAGCACGCAGGGGAAAAGCCGCTGCAGCACAGACAGGGAAATGTGCAGCCTGTCGTGTGCACTCTCCTTGAAGGCGCTCTCTTACCAGCTGTAATAACAGCTTTTTAGCGCTCTAGGCGCACCGTTTCACCAGCCGTGAGAACGGCCTTCACGCTGATTACAGCTTTTGCTCAAATAAAAAAGGCAAAGAAAAACAAAGGAGAAATCGGCCCCGCTGCTGCGCTGTCCGCCTGCACCGCAACCAAGAGACGTCTCGAAGAGCAGACTCGTTCACACTCGTGGTTTCAGTAGCTATCTTCTTCAGTGTTGAGAAGGTTTGGCTCCGAAGCGAAAAGCTGAAGATGCAACGCACCTGCTGCTCATTATATACCCGCGCTGCGAGGCAAGCAGCTGATGCATATGATTGCATGCCAATGTGCATTGGCTCGTTTAGTTACACTCGAAGTAGATTGGCCTCTCTAGCGAGATTCCTATTCGTCGGTCTGTCCGACGTACGTCGAACGTGACCGACTGAATGGGAACTAATGTTAACAAATACAACTCTTCACTTTAATAATGTATTAGCAAATGCTGAAATTAACATGAACAAAGATTAATAAATGCTGTATAAGTGCAGTTCATCATTAGTTCATGTTAACTAATGTTACTAATGAACCTTATTGTAAAGTGTTACCATAATAATAATAATGAAATCATATTTTGGCTTTTGTTTCAAAACAGAATAATTATTTTTTGTAGCGCTTAACCGTCATGGTTTTTCTCTTGAATTTGTTTAAGCAAGACAATTCTAGTGATGTCATTTCTAAAATGAATTTCTATTATAGGTGAATGTCTAAAAAACATTTTCCATCTAAATTAGTTAACAAATGATTAAAGATGAAATAGGACTTTTTTAAAAGTTTTAAGCATTTTTTGCTCATAGTATTACACATAACAGTATAGAAAAACACAAAGTAACCCGAGTTTTGCATTGTGTGTATGACTTTATTGAAGCCGTCCCCGGGGTCCCGGCTGATGACCCATGCAGCTGAACTATAGGCCCTGAGCTGCCAATGCAGGGGAACCTGCCAAATAATGAGAGCATGATATTAAATATGGTCAAGAGGTGCCAAGGCGGCCTTAATCTGTCAAAAAAAAAAAAAAAAAAAAAAAATCTCTTTTTCTTATTCTTACTTTTCTTATGCTTCAGTTTTTCTTTTAAACCAGTCATGCTTCAACATAGCCTGTAACGTCATCCGTGACTTTACATCATGAAGACGCTCAAGAAGATCCAGGCATTCTGTAAACATTTTTAGAAGAGATCTGATTGGTCATGTTTGACTGAGACATGTAGTTCATGTAAGGTAATGTTACCATGAAACACACTGCATTTGTTACTATGACTTTCTCTGGATGCCCACTGATAATGTCACTGTCACTCATGTCAGGGCTTTATATGTTTTTCACACTAGTTATTGGTCTCACCTTTGTCGCGTGGTCTTATCCAAAAGCAACGAGTTATTCTCGGGACCAGCAGATCCAGCAGTACGCGCAAGTCCTCAGTTGTTGCCCATTCAGCGTATTTTCTGATTGCACTGATTAATAGAGGTTCATCATCTCCTGTAAGAAACACATGCTCAGTGTTCAGTAAAACACCATCAGTGAACTGTAGTAAATAAGTCATCAGTGAACTGTGCTTAAAAAGCCGACTCGCGTCTTTCTTCGACAAGCAGTGTGTCTCCAAAGTCCATCAGCTTTACATGCAGGGTATTTTTGTGGACAAGGATGTTTTTCATATGCGTGTGACGATAAACACCTTGACTCATGCAGTGATGAAGAGCAACAATGAGCTGCCGAATGATGAGTTTCACCTCAGTTTCGGTCAGGTTACCTCTGTTTCGTTAGACATACTCAAACAGACTGATGTAGGAACGTGGATACTCCATAATCAAGATGTCTTGATCTTCCATGACAAAGTGATCATATAATTGTACAACATGCTTGCTAGTTGAAGGCTTTTGTACCATCAACATTGCAGCTGCCTCTTGACTTAAAGGGTAGGAATACCCAGGCTAAAGAAAAGAGATTGACAAAAGATTAGTTAACTCCTTACTGATCTCAAATCTCCTAAATAAAGGCTCGATACACTTCATTTTCCACTCTAGGGCTGCCGAAGATGAAAGCAATGTACTTTACAACTGATGTTTCAATGATATCTTATACTGTCTACATACAAACGTATCAATTACCAAATTAGAACTTAATAAAACATTTTATGAAGAATAAAGTCTTTTCAACTTACCAATTCCACTAGTTTCTCAGACCGGTTCTTCTTAATAAATTTGATGAACACCTGAAAAATGAAGAACATTTTTGTAAACTTATATTTGTTTGTGTACATCTAATCTAACAGTCTGTACCTTTTTGATCAAAACTGTAAACACTGATGTTTTCATCAGGACTGAAAGAGTAAAGACAGAAATGTACAGAATATATGAATATATATGTGTATACAGAAAGGGAAACATACTAGTTTGTGATCGGAGTAGCGAAATCCTATATGATTACTGACACCAGGTCTCGACTTCAGTTTCTTTCCCACATAATAAAGAGATTCAAAGGATCCTGAAAAATGCACAACAACATGTTAATATACAGCATGAGAATGAACACCAGCAGCATCTGCTTGTGACGAAATACACCTGTGCAGTTACGGTGAGGTGTCAGCAGAAGACGAGGAAACTCTCCACGCTCTCCGGAGGCCAGCAAAGAGTTTCCCCCCTTGTGTGCGCTTTTCTGCAAACAATCAGAGTGAGAAAGAGCTTTATTGCCAGGTATGTTTACACATGTGAGACAGAATGACAGTGACAAGACACAGATAATAAAATAGAAGAAGTAAACAGGAAATAACAACATGCAAATATATTTAAAAAAAAATACACAACAGACAGTATATGAATGAATGTTGATTAGAAACATTGTTTTTATCAGCACAGATTACAGCTACATGATTCACGAGTAAAACTGTCCTAATGCAGCGAGTTCATGTGAATAATTAGCAGCTTTTCATTGTTTCTGAACACAGCAAATTTCCAAAAACACTTGAAAAGTGAAAAACACAGTGCTGATGCTGTTACATAGAAGTCACAAAGTAATTGTGTCCTGCGGGTTATTTTTGATATATAATGTCATTTTTTTATTATTATTAACGCTGTCAGTTACCTGTTGAATCGTCCTCCCAGGCGTCTCCTTCCAGGAGCTTTTGACAGCTGCTGCTACTGGACTTTCTGCAAAGCATCATAGCGCCACTTTAAACTCCGACAAAGGGCTGAATTTCAACTGACTCGATTTATGTAGTGCATGTGCGCACTGTGACGTCACAATAACGCATTCCAAGCAGTCTGACGAAGGGGCGGGGCACAATTTCATTGGTTTATAATTCAGCAAATCTTATTGGCTTAGACGCTTCGAGCCTGAGCGTAAACATTCCTTTATGGACGATTTTGTGAATGATTTGGCCATATACAGAAATATTAAGTGCTAACTATGATTGTATCTTATTATCTGTTTAGCCAATAGATCCTAAGTAAAATACTAATGTTTCATTGTACTTAAGAGACAGAATAGATGAAGTTATTATTTACAAGCGAACGCTTGGTACACCTCCGATACTTTAGGCTTAATATATCCATGTATTTAAATAGGCCTTAGTTAGCACAATATCTCATTTTTACATTAATGACTGCTACGTTAAATAAAGTTTATTAATAACGGTAGGCGAGTTATATTTGAACACTGTTGATGAACCCAGGGTTGGACTGGTAATCTGGGCATTTCCCGGTGGGCCGACGCACTTTGAGGCCGATAATAGGTTATTTTATTTTATTTTTAGGGGCCAAGCCCCGAAGGGGCTGTAGCCCCTATTGTAATTGTACGTTTTCCCTTTTATTATTATTATTCTTCCTCCCGAATGGGAGTCTATGGCAGCCCTATCAACGGAACATGAGAAAATTATGAAATTTGGCACAGTTGTAGAGATGCTCATGAATAGTGATTGGACCAAATTTGGAGTCTCTAGAACCAACTCTATAGCGCCACCACCAGTTCAAAATTTCAACATTCTAACGGTTTTAACATTTGAACTGTTTGTCATAGAAAAATTAAATTTAGTTCATCTGATTCGTCTCTTCATGCTGATGCTATTCAACTTCTTACATTAAGTCTCCACCCATTACAGTAGCGGCCATTTTGAAAAGTACAGTATTTGTTTTTTTCGCTTCTCCTCCTTCAAAATTTGTCCAATTTTGTCCAATCTTTGATCAGATTATCTTTGGACTGAGCCGCACAGAAATGACTGAACAGATTTTTTTTATTCATCTTTGTTCAAAGGTTATGATGTCACGAAGTTAACGAGGTCGACCCAAAATTAGTATAGAGGCTGTATCTCGGCCAAACTTTGAGCAATCGAAACAAAAATTGGTACTCTTCATCAGAACCATGGTCTGAGGGTCTATGCCAAACTTGGGAACAGCGCCACCTACAGGTCATGAGATATGAAAAATGGCTATTTTGGCCAATAACTTTTGAACAGTTTGTCAGAAAATCAAGATCTTGGTGTCTATGGATTCCTTGGATCATGCCGAATCCGACGATACCGATTCTGTCAATATTGGATGAATCACGTGTCCGCCATTTTGAATTTTGTCATAAATTGCGATATCTTTTAAACAATTTGACATATCTTCACAAAAATTGGTATGTATGACCTTTAGAAGGTCGTGAAGGTACCTGAGAAGTTTCAGCACAGCACCACCTACTGTTCCACAGATGTAATGATTATTTCAAAAACGCTTATAACTTTTGAAAACACTTTCCAAAATGTGTATGCTTCATGTCATTTTATTCCCTGGCTTATGCCGATTCCGACAATGTATCATTTGTCATTTTCCTTAAATGTACCTGTCTGCCGTATTGAAGTAAATGAAAAACATTTTTTTCGCTACTCCTCCTACAAATTTTGGTCAATTTTGTCCAAAATCAGCTCAGATGATCTTTGGACCGAGCCGCACAGAAATGACTGAACAGATTTTTGATATTCACTACCATTTCCGAGATATTCATCTCTGAATGTGACCTTGCTTGTGTTTGTTGTCTTATGCTAGTTAGCTTAGCACAGTAATTGCTTAGCATGCTAAACTATTGCTATTCTTTCTAATGTGGT
The DNA here is from genome assembly GCF_024489055.1 of Chanodichthys erythropterus. NCBI lineage: Eukaryota > Metazoa > Chordata > Actinopteri > Cypriniformes > Xenocyprididae > Chanodichthys > Chanodichthys erythropterus. The sequence continues at coordinate 65,784,019 of NC_090223.1, forward strand.
CTTCAGTCAACAGGTTAACCAAAACTTAGTTGGCATTAAATAACTTTGCATACTAATATGGTTAACATGCTATGAAGCTTTTTTTTGTGAACTCTTTCTCACACTGAAACCTCTGCTTAGCATACTGATGAACTTGCATGGCTGATTAGCTCAATGTGTTACGCCACGGATCCCGAATGCTCTGCATCGTGGGTTCGAAACTCAGTGTGACACATGCCCAGACCGCATGAGGTACTGTGGCAGGAAAAGATGCAGAACTTGTGTCTGTTCTAGGCATTCTGCCTAAAACTGGTCTAATCTGAAGCTATCACATGCAATTCCTTTATGTCCAAATTCGTAGTTATTCTTCTTCCCCCTGTATGGTAATCAATGAACCATAAGAAGGAAAATTATCAAATTTGGCATGCTTGTAGTGATAGTAATTAAAAGTAATTTGACCAACTTTGGAGTATCTAGGACTAAGTCTATAGCGCCACCACCAGTTCAAATATTCACTTTTGTAAAGGTTATAACTTTTGAACCCTTTGTTCCAGAAAAATGAATGTCAATACAACTGATTCCTCTCTTCATACTGATCACATTCAATATCTTACATTAAGACTCCACCCAGTACAGTAGTGGCCATTTTGAAAAGTACAGTATTCCGTTTTTTCGCTACTCCTCCTTCAAAATTTGTCCAATTTTGTCCAAACTTTGATCAGGTGATCTTTGGTCTGAGCCGCACAGAAATGACTGAACAGATTTTTTTTATTCATCTTTGTTCAAAAGTTATGATGTCACGAAGTTAACGAGGTTGACCCAAAATTGCTATAGAGGCTGTATCTCGGCCAAACTTTGAGCAATCAAAACTAAAATTGGTACACTTGATCAAGACCATGATCTGAGGTTCCATGCCAAATTTGGGAACAGCGCTCCCTACAGGTCATGAGATCTGAAAAATGGCTATTTTGGCCAATTACTTTTGAACACTTTATTAGAAAATCAAGATCTTGGTGTCTATGGATTCCCTGTGCCATGCCGAATCCGAGGATATCAAATTCGTCAACATCGGATGAACCACGTGTCCGCCATTTTGAATTTTGTCATAAATTGCAATAACTTTTAAACAATTTGACATATCATCACAAAATTTGGTACATATGACCATCAGAGTGTCCTGAAGGTACATGAGAAGTTTCAGCACAGCGCCACCTAGTGTTCCACAGATATAATGATTTTTGCAAAATTGCTTATAACTTTTGAAAACATTATCCAAAATTTGTCTGCTTTATGTCATTTTATTCCCTGGTTTATGCCGATTCCGACAATGTGTCATTTGTCATTTTCCTTAAATGTACCTGTCTGCCATATTGAATTAAATCAAAAACAGTTTTTTCGCTACTCCTCCCACAAATTTTGGTCAATTTTGTCCAAAATCAGCTCAGATGATCTTTGGACCGAGCCGCACAGAAATGACTGAACGGATTTTTGATATTCGCTACCATTCCCGAGATATTCATCTCTGAATGTGACCTTGCTTGTGTTTGTTGTCTTATAATAGTTAGCTTAGCACAGTAATTGCTTAGCATGCTAAACTATTGCTATTCTTTCTAATGTGGTCTTCAGTCAACAGGTTAACCAAAACTTAGTTGGCATTAAATAACTTTGCATACTAATATGGTTAACATGCTATGAAGCTTTTTTTTTTGTGAACTCTTTCTCACACTGAAACCTCTGCTTAGCATACTGATGAACTTGCATGGCTGATTAGCTCAATGTGTTACGCCACGGATCCCGAATGCTCTGCATCGTGGATTCGAAACTCAGTGTGACACATGCCCAGACCGCATGAGGTACTGTGGCAGGAAAAGATGCAGAACTTGTGTCTGTTCTAGGCATTCTGCCTAAAACTGGTCTAATCTGAAGCTATCACATGCAATTCCTTTATGTCCAAATTCGTAGTTATTCTTCTTCCCCCTGTATGGTAATCAATGAACCATAAGAAGGAAAATTATCAAATTTGGCATGCTTGTAGTGATAGTAATTAAAAGTAATTTGACCAACTTTGGAGTATCTAGGACTAAGTCTATAGCGCCACCACCAGTTCAAATATTCACTTTTGTAAAGGTTATAACTTTTGAACCCTTTGTTCCAGAAAAATGAATGTCAATACAACTGATTCCTCTCTTCATACTGATCACATTCAATATCTTACATTAAGTCTCCACCCAGTACAGTAGTGGCCATTTTGAAAAGTACAGTATTCTGTTTTTTCGCTACTCCTCCTTCAAAATTTGTCCAATTTTGTCCAAACTTTGATCAAGTGATCTTTGGTCTGAGCCGCACAGAAATGACTGAACAGATTTTTGATATTCGCTACCATTCCCAAGATATTCATCTCTGTATGTGACCTTGCTTGTGTTTGTTTTCTTATGCTAGTTAGCTTAGCATGCTAATTGCTTAGCATGCTAACCAGTTGTCATTCTCTTTAATGTGGCTCTTCAGCTATCAAGTTAACCATGAGCTTCATTAGCATTAAGTTAGCTTAGCATGCTAATATGGTTAACATGCTAAGTAATGCTTTTTTGTAAATTCTTTCTTACACTAAAAGTTCTCTTCCACAGATTGTTGAATGTGCATCCTCAAGTAGCTCAATGTGTAAAGCCAGTTACCTGATGAGCTCTGCACCCCAAGATAGTGGGTTCGAATCCCAGGTGGAGCGGTTTTATGAAATAGTGTGTTTTGATTCCTTTACTGCCTCTTGGATTAGAAATAAATGCTTTTTGTTTCATGCTGTGTTCATTTTCATCTAAGCTTATGTACATTCTGAGTTCATTTTCGCCCGTAATTCTGAACCAGCTGTTTCATGTTTGTTCATTTTCTGCTGTTTTTCCTCTTCCTGCTCTGTATTGCGCTACAGCATGATGAGCTGCAGAATGATCTAAAGTAGTTATTAAATATAACATTCAGTGCAGTTTTATAAAAATTCTTCATTTTGAGTTCATTTTCACATGAACTAATGAACTTCGGCAGGTGTGCCAACATTCACCTGCACAGTGGTGCAATGAGATGAGAAATGGACACTGGACTCGGAGGTTGTGGGTTCGAATCTTGTGTGGGGTTCCTTTATACAATTGTGTGTAATGAGTCATTTCGATACCTTTTTTATCCAAATAAGCATTGTACTAATCTTTATTCCTCTTGAATGAGATACAAGTGTTTTTAGTTCATTCCCTGTTCATTCTCTGAACTTCTATTGATTTTCATTTCATTTCCACCTGTCCTTCTGAACGAGCTGTTTAGCATGTACATTCAATTTCTGCTGTTTTTGCTCTTCCTGCTCCGTATTGCGCTACTGCCCCTTCTGGGGCTTGGCCCCGAATTGCTGCTTGCAGCTATATTATTTATTTATTTTTGCTATGGACTGGCCCATCACGCAGGGACAGCGGCCCATTGGTTTGTCTTCTGAACTGACAGGACAAAGTGAGAGACACCTCCCCCTCCCGCGCTGTTTTTTGTTTTTAATTGGAGCGCAGGAGAAACTGCAAAAGGCAAATACCCGCTCGCCGCTGCCGAACATGCGCTGAGGTTCTGCCGCCCTATGAAGGGATAAACAGCGCAAGTCACTTGATGCCTTGATCCTTGCAGATTTGTCCCAGAATTTAGTTTAAAACAGTCGTGTGATTTGGGAACATTACAGGTTCGGCGGTGAATCTGGCTGAAAATAGCCACGACCATGCAAAGACACGACGAGGTAAATTGGAAAACGCCAATACAACTACAAGCTTGTCGATCACCTTTATAGTAATTAACCTTTCAGCTACTAACAGTGAAGAAATATGGTGTTTTGGCAGAAATGTATTTATTAAAAATGCTGCTATTATTAGGCCTACTTATATTTAATATTGCGGAATATAAATCACTTTCTTTCATAAAGGGGTCATTTAGAAACGTCCACTTTTGGTATGACAAAATGTCTTAAAATGTATTTCTTTTTTTAACATTTAAACTTAGACCACATTATTATATTACACTTTGACTTTATGAATACACATAAATGACAGCTTAATGTTTTTTTTTGTTTTTTTTTTACTTCTCTGGCATTTTTAAACATTTTATGAAATATTTTTCAATTTTTTCTGCACATGCAGTCAGAGTTACAGAACAATAATGATGCAAAAATAAGGAGATTATGTGTTATTTATTTTAATCAGGTTAGTTAAAAGTGCGATTGAATGATGTTAATTAAATTGCTCAACCATGTATTTGCTATAACAATGAAAATATATGAAAAACAGTTATAAAAAAGTAATGATGCAATCCTTTAAATCTTAATTCTTGAGTGTAGCAGAATTCAATGGATGTAAAATTATTATGTCACATATGACACATTTTATTTAATGTGACAGACAAAAAACACAATGAATCTCCAGTGACGTATACATAAGACCAAAGATCCTTAATTTTTCAACTATAATTAAGTAGATTGGACTAAATTTTTACATTTGGTGTACAATAAAAGACTATCATTGACACTTAGTGAAAGCAGTCAGTAAAAGATCATAAACAACATTTTAAAACTGTCTATAAAATATGCTGTCCGTAAAGTCATTATTGTAAATGGTAGAAAACCCTGTTTCTGAGCTCAAAATAAAGCCCTTTCCCTCTGTACATGACTGTGGGGACGAGAGCTTCTGTGGTGCTTGGAATTATTATAATGAATTAAAAAACAAATGTTGCCACATTAATGGCTCAAGAAGGTTTAATTGTTCAAATAACATATTGTTTCATATTAAAATATATAAAAAATTGTAATCCTAAAGTGTTTTTCAAGTGTAATATTTCTGTAAAGTCTAGGGACAGAAAAGTGGACGTTTCTGTAGAATGATCATATTTTCTATGCTTACAATATTTTATATAGTTTATTATTTATTTGAGAAACCATATAGGCTACCCATGGTAATAAGAAGCATGCTTTACCTGTGCTCTGTCTACCATGATCTTACAGTTAAACCATAGTAAATTTCATCAGGGCAATTAAAGGATCATTTAACAAAACAGCTTTAAAGCTGAATCCTATGGAATAAGGGCAAAGCTTTAGTTTTTATTTCTTTAAATATGTTTTATGACATTTTTAATAGTCCTTATCGATTTAAATTGAAGTAAAATGTTATTTCAATGAGAGCATCATGAAAGATAGATATCAGTGTCTTACATAAATTAGGTGTTAACTCTTTAAAAATGTTACTGTTTTAAAGGAGTAGTTCAACCCAAAATGTCATCATTTACTCACCCTAATGTCATTACAAACATGAATTACTTTCTTTCTGTGTAACATAAAAAAGAGAATAATTGGAGTCAAGGGTAGCTTAACCAAAATGGTTTTGTTGACAACATTCTTCAGAATATCTTCTTTTGTGTTTTAAGCCGGGTTCACACTGAGCGATTTATAACAGTCCTTTACGATGGTTGCTTGTCAGACTGTGCGAACATGATCCTCATGTCACACTGTGGGATCTCAGCTGTCATTAATGTCAGACTGTACGACAGTCAAGATGCTTTAAAACTTATCCGGAGTTTTACATCATCAAAACACACTTGATGACAGTGAGCTGCGTTACACACGGGACTGAAATGGTGGCTAACAACAACATCTCTATCATTAATTTTGATCACAGATTGTCTTGAAAAATGAAGACAATTTGATGTTCATCATAGGAGAAGTCACACTGGAGGATTGTGCGCCAAATCTTCGGACACTGCCAGAAGGTAAAATTTGATCGCGACGGTCATTAACCGGCTGTCTGTGAACATGTCAAACTAGTGATCAAAGACAACAGATTTTAGGCTAGGATTATAGGAATCTTTTAGGATTTGCAAAATTTGTCTCAGACGACCAAATCGTGGCCAGAATCGCACAGTGTGAACCAGCCTTTACAGAAGAGAGAAATCATACAGGTTTGGAACGACATGAGAGTCAGTAAGTGATGACAGGATTTAATAGCATTAAATTTACTTAACAGCATGAAAATCAGTGCTTTATTACTGCCGAAGTGCATTTCTATGTGACAAAAGTACAATATTAGTTTTAGTATTATTAAATTTGTTAACTGCATTTGTACTAAATTCAATAATATCCATCATTATTTGTCCCTGTCCTAGTTTTGTTTAGTCATTTATTTACTCCAATTTAAGGCCCTAACCCCAGCAAAAAAAAAAAACATTCACAGGGAACTCGTGGGCCACATGGGATGGGTTTGTCCGGGGCCGAATTTTAGCCCCAGTCCAGCCCTTATCTATACCATTTAAGTGACTATATTCTGATTGTAAATTTGCTACTGAAGCTCAACACACCAGCAAATGACATCTTTCGGAAGTTTTCGAGCTTATATTATTGTGGAAGTTCTAAAAGAACGCTCTGTGCGTGTCGTCTATTAACACACATGAGTACTACAAACTCAAAACTTGATAGTTCTGCTTACTTAAAATTGGGAACATCAGAACTCAAAAAAAATTGATGTAACTGATTACCTCAAATTTTTTGAGTTGGTCCAACTTATTCATGTTTACAGTGTTCTTATACATTTTTAAAAATTGTATTCTTCATTGTAATATGTGGATTATTGTAATGCCATACGGAACACCATTTTTTTTTTTTAAATAAGCACTTTTTAACAAGGCTGAGTTGGAAATGTTCTCTAGGCTTTTAATCAAGAATAGGACATCTGTACATTTGTTTGTTGCAAATTTACAGACAATGCAATTGAGATGTTTACATTTGCTTGTTGGGGTAATGTTGACTGAAAACAGTTTCCCATTTGTATTAGCAAAATTGCACAAGTTCTGCTGTTTATAAAATCTTTAAAAACAAATTGCATTAATTATACATTAGTTTCTCTTAATAAAAAGTAAATTGAGTAATGCCTGGTTCAGACTACACGATTTTTTTGTCTGTTACGATAGTTACTGTGTCAGATTACGCGATTTCGTGTCCTGGACTTGAAACACGTCAGACTACACGTTGCTACGCGACCAATCGTCGCTTGTTGTCACGACGCGCGTGAGAAACAAGAGCGTAAACAATGACTGAAGCGGCGTGTTTTGTACTGGCTGTCATATGTGTTTAGAAAAGCGCAAAAAAAGAAAGAAAACCCGAACATGGACACGTTCCTGGCTTGCTCGGAGAGGACAGGATGGGCTGTCAATCCTCCAAAGAGAACTTGAGGTAAAATATCATTCTCTTCATATTAAATATTTTGTTATTAGCCAGTAGTAAAAGCTTGCCACAACGTATTTGTAAAAATCTATTAAGCTTACATTAAAGCAATATACAGCTACAATGTTTTTTTTTTTACAATCACCAATGTAATTTAACACTTCTAATGTACAGAAGTACAGTTTGTTTATGTACGTTCGTCACATATAGGGTAATTGAGCCTCTAACAAAAAAAATCTCAGTTCAATGGTTTAATGCCTTTGATTGATTCATAACTCCATCATAGGCTTAATGACAATTATAAGTTGAGTACACGCATAAAAAAAATGCTATGCCATGCCATTTCCTTGGCATCAATTTTTTATTTTTATTTTGCATTATGTCCATTATTTGAAGATTAAAAAAAAGTTAAACATTGCTTTAGATTAAAACAACAACAAAATTGACTTTCCAACATGTTTTTTTTTCTTCTTTACACTGTAGGACAGTGACAAAAAGGGTTTCCGTGATCTGCTCAGGATGGATGTGGAGGATTTCAGCTACTTGCTTGACAAAGTTACACCATTCATCCAAAGAAGAGACACAAAATTAAGAAGAGCCATCAGTGCGAGAATGCGGCTGTCACTAACACTACGATTCCTTGCTACCGGTAAAAAGTAAATTTTAAAAATCATATACCCCTAGCTTCACAGACGAGGCTTAAGCTAGTCTCAGACTGAAATGCATCTTTGAGCTGCTTTTAACTGAAAGTAACTTGCACTGACTTATCTTAAAATGTCAATGCCATTGTTTTGTCTCAAGATGCACACCAGTAATGTTTTTACATTTAAGATTATAAAAGCTACTTATATGTCCTAGTAAATGTAACGCCGAATCCTGGTTTAATCTAAGCCGTCTGTGAAAGCAGGCCATGGTGTATTATACAAATTACACACATGCTCCCCTCCACAGGAGAGACGTTTAGATCTCTGAGCTTCCAGAACCGGATCGGTCGCAGTACTATCAGTGAGATAGTAATGGAGACGTGTCAAGCCTTGTATGACGTCTTAAAGGAGGATCATTTAAAGGTAAGGCATTTGATTTAAATAACAGACAGATGTACATTTCACAACAGTAGGTGCTATATCAAAAACAAGTGTTTTAACCACAGAGTCAAAACCAGAGTAGATAATGGATTTCTAAATTATATTAATTTTAATGATTTAAAAAAAATGCATTTCATGACTTTTTGTAAAAATGTGAGAACATTACATGTCTTAATTATATATGCTGTTTATCTTTTCAGACTCCTACAACGGAGACAGAGTGGAGAGAGGTGGCAATGAGGTTTCAAAACAAGGTGCCATAGATGGAAAGCACATCTACATCCAGCCACCTGCAAACTCTGGAAGTACTTTCCACAACTACAAACCAAGATTTTCAGTTGTACTCATGGTAGTAGTCGACGCCGACTACAAATGTAATTATGCAAATGTTGGCGTACAAGGAAGAGTGTCAGATGGAGGAATATTTGGCCAGTCAGACCTCCGAGCTGCCATGGACAGAGATCTACTGAATGTCCCCCGTCCAGAGCCACTCCCAGGGAGTAACATAACTTTGCCCTATACATTTGTTGGTGATGAAGCATTCCCTCTCCGAACCGACCTAATGAAGCCATACCCCTTCCGAAATCTGGACCATGGGCAACGAATATTTAACTACAGGCTTTCAAGGGCAAGGCGTACAGTTGAAAATGCATTTGGAATTTTGGACTCCGTGTTTTTCTTTCCAACATTCCTGACAAAGTGACCGTAGTGACACTAGCTGCACTCTCTGTGCACAACTTCCTCAGGAACAAGGCATCAGATGTGTACCTGCCTTCAGCCTTTGCAGATGTAGAAGACGCAAATCACAACATGGTTCCTGGAGGTTCTTGGTGAAGGGAGGGAGAACTTCCCTCTGTGGCAGCAAGCGGTGCACGGAATGCCACAACCGCCGCCAAAAATTATCGGGACAATTTGAAGGCATATTTTCTTTCACCTGCTGGATCTGTTTCCTGGCAGGAAAATATGATTTAAACATAGACACCAACTGCACTGCAAAAAATGTTTTTCTTACTTAATATTTTTGCCTTGTTTTGTCTTAAATCAGGAAGCATTTACTATAAGAAAAATTAAGTAAGATAATAATTTTTTTTAGCTTGTTTTAAGCAAAAAGAATTTTATTCATAAAATAAGCTATAATAGCTTACGTAAATTTACTTAAGTTTACTTAAGGAAATATAAAAAAACAAAATACAACAAACGTAATGTTTATAACAATATTAAACTAACTTTTTAAAGTCTTAATTATATATGTGTAAATTTAAAAAAATGCAGAATGTATAATGGTCAAAATTAATATTTGTTTATTAAAAACACACAAGATTAATTTTCTTTATTAAAATTAAATTACACTCCCTTTTCTTTACTCTTTACAAAAAATTTATTCACTTTTTTAAATATGCAAATATTGCAGAACAGAATAAACATCAACGGCTGATAAACTGCCAGCAAAAAACAGCAAAACCAACAATGTGACTGCAGTCTAGCACCATCAAAAAACAAAAACAGATCAAGACTTGACCCTGCATCCTGTCTCTTTCCTGGTCATATGCCTCTTCTGTTGCCCTGAGATAGCTCACTGGAGGTGTTGCAGAGGGTACATGATTGGATGTGTTTTGGTAGGGTTGATTTTTGTGTGTCCCTGCCAAGTTGTTTGGGGGCGTAAAGCTCGTGGGGTCTAATGCTAATCTGGCCTCATTCTCATGTGCATCATATAACATCATAAGGATCTCATCTTGGTCAGTGGGTCTTTGATCAGCTTCATCTCGGTCACTACCTGTTTGCCAAATGTTTGATTGACATCCTTATTGGCATCTACTAGTGATTCAGACATATTTTTAAGAACGTTAACTTTCTCTATTTCAAGTTCATCTGATGATTTGTCTCTTGATTTTTGTTTGGCCTTGTAATGTGCCCTTTCAGGATTGATTGTGACCTTGTGATGATGGTGAGATGAGGAGGTTTCTTGAGTTGAAGGTGTAGATGTGTGGTGGGAGGTGGAGGTGGATGACTCGCACACATCCTCTTCTGTCTCCTGGTCTTCTCCACCCTCATCTGTGATGCATCTGTGATAGTTCATCCAACTACGATAAAACAAGTTGTATAAAATATCTGGCACAATAAGTAATATACAATACATGTTTGAAAGCAGATACTATGGAAAGCGCACAAATTTATTTAAAAGTTGGAAAGAACTGTTACAAGCAACTTAGATTCAGTGCAGACTGATTCACACGGTGAACAACAAATGGTTGTAGAAACTGCAGGTTATTTAAAATGCATTTCTGTCTGGTAGTTAATTCTTTGTCGCCGCTGCCACTCGGCTTTGGACGGAGTACTTTACCATATTGTGTTCGGAGGGAAGCAGCTTTTGTTTGGACCTCACCAACTGTAGGTAAGAAATTAGGATACAAATATAGTACATTATTTCTTTGTAAATTATTTCTTTGTAATTTAAATCAGAGGTGTCAGGAGGAATTTTTTATCCAAAAAAATATTTATTATCAAAAAATCTTAAGTTTAAAAAGCTTCATTTTTGTCAGGTTTTTCTATTCTGGTGGGGACGTCGCTATTGTCTCTTACCACAAACCACCATCGGGTGTCACTACTATGAATTATCTATAGATGATCTATTTTATAAGACAATCATTAAAGAGTTGTTTAAAAGGGATAAATTCTGTCTGTATTTATATTTTTACTGAATAGACCATTTTTTTTGGGGATGTAAACTTCCTGTTTAACACATCTAATTTTCTTCAGTTTTGAGAATCTGAAAAGGTCCAAATAACAACTAAGACAAGTTACGTTGTATGACAAGCAAGAAATGTTCATGGCGCATTGACACCATGGGTATCATGGTCTAAATAATAATGATCGGTGCGTACTGGAATCCAGTCTGAATTAAAACACCACATGCCTGCCATTCATACTGCTATATATTTCTATAAATATTAGGCTTGTAACAGTACACAAAACTCGAATAGATCAAATGCATCACTTCTTTTATTCAATATTCAATACTACTGGCACAATATGCAACAGGCTGCATATAAATAAAAATGTGCAATTTCAGCTTCAGCAATTGTTCACATTAACACTGTCTTTGTGAATCCAAAAACTCAACACAAAACTGACTTCTTCATTCTCTTAAACACTTATTTAACTTGTCAATGTGTTAACTTGAAAGCTCTATTAACGAACTGAAATTTGTTTTGTAAGCAAACACATTTTGAATATGTTGCATTCAACAAACAGGAAAAAACATCTAGGTAAAGGCCCTTCCACCTTTGCTTTTACATTTTTTGCTTTAAGAAACCAACATGAACTTGTTGCCTTCAAAAACATAGTGGGAAAGACATCTAGATAAAGGCCCTTTCACCTTTTACGTTACATTTTTCGCTTTAAGGAATCAATATGATTCTTAACATAAAATTTCACCCCTTCCCAACTTCTCCCTTGAAGTGCTGCTGGGGAGCTTTCAATGCACTCCATACACTGAGCTTTCCCAGGAACCTTTCCTGACCTGACTCAGCTCTATATTTCTTCACGCCCTGACGAAACTTAGCAATTCACAAAATTAACAGAATGCATAGCTGATATAAAAAACTGGATGACCAGTAATTTCCTACTACTAAATTCAGGAAAAACAGAGATTCTAATTTTTGGACCGAAAACTTCTTCACACAATAATCTAGAATACTGTCTAACACTTGATGGCTGCTCTGTTAAGTCTCCGTCGTCAGCTAGGAACCTGGTTGTGCTCTTTGATACCAATCTTTCATTTGAAGGCCATGTTACTAGCATCTGTAAAACCGCATTCTTCCATCTTAAAAATATATCTAAACTACGACATATGCTCTCAATGAAGAATGCAGAACAGTTAGTTCATGCGTTCATGACCTCAAGGTTAGATAACTGTAACGCTCTACTGGGTGGTTGTTCCGCTTGCTTGATAAATAAACTACAGCTCGTACAAAATGCAGCAGCTAGAGTTCTTACTAGAACTAGGAAGTATGACCATATTAGCCCAGTTCTGTCATCACTGCATTGGCTTCCTGTTAAACATCATATAGATTTTAAAATCTTGCTAATTACTTACAAAGCACTAAATGGTTTAGCTCCCCAGTACCTAAGCGAGCTCTTAATGCATTATAGTCCTTCACGTTTATTGCGATCTCAGAATTCAGGCCAGCTGATAATACCCAGAATATCAAAATCAACCGCAGGCGGAAGATCCTTCTCCTATTTAGCACCTAAACTCTGGAACAATCTTCCTAGCATTGTTCGGTATGCAGACACACTCTGTCAGTTTAAATCTAGACTAAAAACGCATCTCTTTAACCTGGCATACACATAACACATTATCAATTTATATTTTCAAATCCGTTAAAGGAATATTAGGCTGCATAAATTAGTTCAGCTGGAACCGGGAACACTTCCTATAACACCAGATGTACTCGTTACATCAGAAGAAGAATGGCATCTACGCTAATATTAGTCTTTCTGTTTATCCTGAGGTTTACCGTAATCAACCGGATTCGGGCCGTATCCAGATGAGACCGAGGACCGGTGCCCTGACACGACCACAACGCAGCCCTGAAAAATCAGCAGAGATCGAGTCGACTATATCATCCATTGTAAAGACATCAACATGACAGCCAGTGCCACAGTTCCTCAACAAACCGTCCATAACGGTGTGATGAATACGATCCTCAACTGGATGAACCTTAAATAAATACTTTGAATGTTGCGATCCTATCAGACTTATGATAGCAACCTGAATCATAACAAAGCACTGTTCGCCAGAGGAGAACTGGCCCCCCGACTAAGCCTGGTTTCTCCCAAGGTTTTTTTCTCCAAATTAACACCTGTTTGCCACCTGATGTCACCTGTTGGAGTTTGGGTTCCTTGCCGCTGTCGCCTTTGGCTTGCTTAGTTGGGGACTCTTGACATTTGTTTTAGGGCTGCACGAAAAATGGTCAAACTGATAATCACGATTATTTTTGCTCAAATTATAATGACGGTTATTAATCACGTTTATTCTATCAAAAGAGTAATGTAATTATGGCTATTTTGCAAGTTCTTTACCAACCTACACTTCACCCAAAAGGCCTGTAGGTGGCACAAAGACTTAATTTAACCAACTATGATAACTTCGTTAGATGGTAAATCAATACAAAACATGGTTTTGGTGAGCGCTATGTAATATGTATTCACATTAGATTCTAAAGCAACACAATTCGTTTGCAATAAGACAAACCAGATTCAAATTGCCCGGCAAATTCGTGAAGCAAAGAAAAATCATTTCTAGCTGATCAACATTATGAAAACTGGTAAAACCTTTAGGAACTTCAAAAGATAAAACAGCGAAATTCCTAATATTAATTACAATATTTCCAAATTATGTTCATTTTCATAGAGCGGGCCAATATCGTGACGATTATTTAAAAAATCAATCGAGAGAAGCAAATATTGTTATTGTGATTAAAATACGATTTAATTGTGCAGCCCTAATTTAATCTAATTTGACTTGACATTTATTCAACAGTGCTTTTGATCTGCCTGTATTGACACTATTCTTTAAAAGGAAAAATTATATACCAATTATCAATGTAAAGCTGCTTTGACACAATCTGCATTGTAAAAGCGCTATATAAATGAAGGTGACTTGACTTGACTATAGCTCTTTTCACAATACATATCGTTTCAAAGCAGCTTTACAGAGAACGCATGTCAAAATTACAGTTTAAGAAGAATGCAGTTAGCAAATAATGTAATAATTTGGGCAATTAATTTTTGACACTGTTAGTATTTAAGTTAGAAGCAATGAGCTCCTGGAATTTTTTTTATTACATATCAACAATAAATTAGGATATATAAATTAGGGAAAGTGCATATTGCATCTTCTGAAGTCCTCGCAGGAGTCGACGCCGTCTCTTCACAGGTGTTGTTCATCTGAGGTCTTCTTAAGAGGCTGGATCTAAACTGAAGCTGATGTCCTCTCTAGTCGCCTCGGGACGGGTGTCCCGAGGCAAAACAGAAAAGCAAATAGAGAATAATTAGAGAATAATGCTGTTCATAAGATTAAGTAAAGATACGTGCAATTGATCTGACATGAGATGTATTATGTGAATGCTTGGCTAAAGAGATGTGTCTTTAATCTAGATTTAAACTGGGTGAGCGAGTCTGAGCCCCGAATATTATCAGGAAGGCTATTCAAGAGTTTAGGAGCCAAATGAGAAAACGCTCTCCCTCCTTTAGTGGATTTAACTATCCTAGGTACAACACTGAAACTTAAGGAGTTGGTTTCACTGGACATTTTTAAAGTGATGTTAAATGATTTGGAGACAGAAACATCGGTTTGTAGATGTTTTGATTAGTTTGTATGTATTTAAATATGTATGTATGGATGTTATCTGTTAAACCCACGTGAGATGTGTTGCCGTCACTCTGGGCCAGGATGCTTTTGTAAAAGAGATTTTGCTTTTTTTCCTGGTAAAATAAAGGTTATATTAATAATAATAACATTGTAAGTGTATTATTTAGTGGAGGACTGTCAACATGACCTCAATGACATTATGCACAGATGTTGGCATTGCAAACGCGTCTGCCGTCAACAAGAACAAGCCGTGATGCTTTCTCCTCATCTCAATTGTTGCCCTGCTGAATCTCAGTGGAGGAACTGCGTCTTCTTCAGAAAAACACACTCGTAAGACTGCCACTGGACTGTTCAGCATAAATGTAAATAGGAATGTACATTTTTCCTATAAATACAATCATATTTAATGTATGAACACACTTAATTATGTTGAAATTTCGTTTTACACTTTTAATAAATTGTTTTCTATAATCACAATTTAATAATTAAATGAGTAACATTTACAATAAAATTATTAAACTCTTAACCTACTAAAAATATTAAATGTTTTTTTACTTGCATTATGTCATATAGGTAACCAAGTTGATATGTTGACAAAACATTTAAATATTAACTTAAAATCACAGGTGGACTTCAAGAATAAACAATTTAAATCAAGGGGGTTCTGTTTACAAAAAAAACCAAAACAGCTGAATCCTTTTTTACCCTTGAAAAATGACAAAATACAATAAAATTACAATAAATAATGTAGATAAGCGTTGTGTGTTTCCAAATTCCAATCAGGACTTTTATTTTGGAGTCACGACATGACGTCATAAGACTGCGCCGCGCTGCTGCATCTTGTGATTCTGCTGAAGAAAGTAAAAATCGAAAATTCTCTTCTTAAATATGGAGTTTATTAAAGAGGAAAGTGAAGATATAAAGATAATTATTAAAGAGGAGACTGGAGACATGGAGATTGAAGAAACATTCAGAGTGAAACATGAAGATATTGAGGAACAAACAGGTTGGTTTTATTCTCACAGCTGAACTCATTTGATCATTATTAAAATGTCCAGCTCTACAGAAATAGAGAATATACAGAAGTATAATCTTACAGAATACAAAACAAAACAATTATTTTTTGCAACATTAAACCCAGCTCAAAAGTGCTGTACTAACATTTAACATACCTGAACATAAATAGCAGTAATTGAACAAAAAATCAAGCAATAAATAAGTCCTAATTGAAATATTTTGTACATAATCCCTATGTCTATAACCATTTAAACAAATTAGATTTTTGAATGGGATTTCAATATGGATTGATTCAATATGGATTTCATATGGATGTAGTTCAAAACAGATTTGTAAAAATCGCATTTCATGTGATTTATTTATTAACCCCTTAGCTGTCACCGTCCCGTATACGGGACACCTACGTAGGGCTGTGACCTGATGGGATTTTTCTTATCGCGGTGAAGACGCAACATATCACCGCGGTTTGGCGGTTAATCGCAACCCCCCCTCCCCCGACCTCCGTGGAAATATAATGACTTAAGAACGCATGCAGCTTGTAAATGAACATGGAAATAAAGCAGTCGGTCTTCTTTATTATTTAAACGGCAAATTATATTAACAATAATAAAATAATTTTTTTAAATGAATATATAAATAAACTAATTAAAAAGGGCAGAAAAAAAAGGCACTGACTTGCTGATGTGCACGAACACCAGCAATGTATTGGACCGGGAAATAATGTTGCTATATTATACACTGTAGCACGAACTGGGGGGGGTATTCATAATTCTGGAGGGGGCCGTAAACAACTAAGGACAGAAAACCAGATGAGCCCAGAATATGAAGGCAACACATTTAATTAAGTGTTTTCCTCCCATAAAAAAGACAGTGCCATTAAAAGACCAAACTTAGTAAACACTATATTAAAGCATAATATACAGAAAAATTGGTTTGTGCCGAATTTGATCTTTTAATATCACTGAGGCTATGCTACATTTTAAACGTTAAACGTTTTCTTTATAACAGTTTTCTAAATGAGAAAAACACTCGTGAATTTAAACACGTTGCCTTCAAATTCTGGGCTCAACTGCTTTTCTCTAGGCTATAGGCTACTTTATTAGTAGCCTATAATGTTTAGTGAGTTTGGTCTGTTAATATCACTGTCTTTCTTAATATATTAAGCCACTTTAAGCGTTTTCTAACAGTTTTCTATGGGAGGGAAAGGCTTAACGTGTTATTAAATGCGTTGAGATCATTCAGGACTCATCTGATTTTTTTTGTAGGCCTACATAGTATTTATTAGTATGATGTTTAGTGAGTTTGGTCTGTTAATATCACTGCTACAAGCCACGTTAAGCTTTTTTCACATTAAGCATTTTAGAATGTCCCTTGGCGACGCGTAATGCAGCCACACAAACAAACTTAATATTGGCCTATCATGAATTATTGATATATTTCGATTGTCAAATATGTGGAAGTGAATGTGTTTTGTTGTTTATAATGATCATGTTGAAAAAAACAGAGGATCAGTCACGTAAATTCATCATTTTTTTCTGAAATACATAAACGTAAGTGAACTGAAAGAAAAGAGTCAACTTTATTGTTTCATACGCAATGTAGGCTATCTCATATGAATAAAAAAATAACAAATTATAATCGAAAGGATTATTTCAGCTTCCATATCAGTGTTTTGTGTTTGCACTATAAATGTCTTTATTTATATAGGCCTATAGCCTAGTACTTAATTTAAATGTCTTTTAAATGTCTGAAACCTCAAATAAACATTACGTGGTTGAAAACACTGAATAGTTGTAAAATATGAAAAGCACAGAGCGCGTCCATCTCTGACTCAGTGCCAGCAGCGCGAAAGCAGGTTTGAATTTAGCAGTGACGAACTGAATGTTTAATCACACTGGTGTGATCGCACAAGTTAAAGGATACAATTGGGAGTGAATGGGGGGGAATTGAAACTGAGGGGGCACAAATCAGATCTGAGGGGGCAATGCTCCCTTTTGCCCCCTCGTGGCGCCGGGCCTGCACTGTAGTATTATAATACATGTATATGATGTATATATTTATATAAAGTATATTATTATGTAAATTATAATATAATATAATAGTATTGTATTATAATAATATTGTATTATATTTATTATTTCCGAGTTGTCTAGAACGCAGCATTAAACGTGGGTGTAGTACTCTACTACAATTACAAGCCATTCTATTAAATGACATTTCAGCACTTGACAAACGGATAGCGACTCCTAAGTAGCACTTAAAGCACAGCTACGTGCGACTTTGTTTAGTGCATTTTTGGGAAACGCACGTGAAACAATAACGAACGATCGCAAAATGCCTCGTAGAAAACGCTCTTAAGCACTAAGATCAATCGTTATTGGGAAACCCGGCCCTGAGATGTAGGCTATATATAAAAGCTGTTTTAAAGCATTTGCTGTATGGATTAAAAAATAGGCTAGTAAATATATTCATATATCAGACAAAATTGCGTTGCAGCAAATCCTTTAAATTTTAAGGTAGGCCTATTCAGAACAGAGCAACATAAAAATCAGAATATATAAGCAGCTATACGATTATAGGACAAAGTTTGACATATATGCCATTATAATTTGTGTTTTATTTTTTTAATTGTATCGAATTATAAAATAAAATGCAAATTTTAATCGGGCCTGTTTTAGGCCTTTTTTTATTTTTATATATTAGACATCCATCAATTATGGTTATGAAAAAAAAAATGACTGGCCATCTCCTCATTGAATGTGCCTTTAGAGAGAAATGCACGGATTACATAATGAAAGAGTTTCTATTTTCGATTTGAATTATTTCGTTTTAAAGTAGTAATTTAAAGCTTTCTATATATATTCGTCATGCCTGTGTGAAGCGCCCCTGTTCAAGCCAGAGACGGCAGAAAAACACAACGTTTTGTTGATATTGTGAGTGTACAGGAACAAAAGTAGACCTTTACAGTTTGGAATGACGTATTACTCTTACCTTTATGAGCAAAAATGAATGCCTATTTTAAGATGTTTCCACTGTTAAAAAAAAATGCAAGAGATCTCGCTAACGCCTCCATGTCCTGCAGAGCCTGCTTCAGCTTCACTCCGTACAAACGATTGGATATGCATCTAAGAGCGCACATTTATTTAGGTTAAACATTTAAACTGACATTGTGATATGCTTGAACTGTTTTATATGTATAGATTATATTTTAGACAAGTCCTTATGATTTGAGAAGGCTAAATTTATTAAAACATGGGTTATGATCAACTCATTGTCTGCCGCTGGCCGCTTGGCCATTATCCTACTTAAAAAAAAAAAAAACGTAACATTTAACTAGCAAATTTTTTTTTAATTATTTTAAATGTAAATTAATTTTATAAAGAAAAGAAACGAAATATAACAATTTTTACATTACATACAAAACTGAACTATTTTAATAGCTGAAACAGTAGTATATAAGCTGTTTTGGGAGAAGGGGAAAAAAAAGACTGGATAGGGCCTATATTTCACTAATCTACTTCATCCAACGCTGTTCTCTGTTATTTTCATCTGTGAGCATGCTCTTGATATATGCATTTCACAATTTTGTTGAATTTAAAACGTTTGACAAATTCGTTCTGCTCTTGCTGTTCGTTCGGCAGACAACCCGCACCACCTTGCAAAAAAATTGTTTATACTTCATATAACACACCATATGCATTCCTGTAACTTTCACTAGCAAATAATAATAATAAAAAAAAAAAAGAGTGCGGTGATGACCTAAACACCGCAGTCGACATCTTATTACTGCGGTTATGCGGTTATCGTCACAGCCCTACACCTACGTTTACTTAACTTTATTACAATTAAAATCTAATCTAATCATAACAAATTATATATCATTGGAAAGGTCTAAGACTCCTAAATAGAAATTTGACCACTGTTTTTTGTTACAAATTATGTAGGAACAGTAATAGATTAATTTATGACAGGAGTGCCCCTCAAAAATATACATCGTAATAGTAGTTCTGACCTTTTTCACAAAAATTATATTTTGTTGCCTTTGTCCCTATAAAATATTTAAGTAATAATCATAAATTATAAATCATTTGAAAGCTTAAAAACTCAAAATTAATACATATCGTTGGAAAGGTCTGAGTCTCAAGTTTCCATATTTGGTAATTATTTTGTTATTAAAGTAATATTGAAAGAGAAATGTATACATTTGTGACAGAAAAAATGCATCAACATAATTCAATGGAGTTTGGGTGTCACCCGGTGGCTTTTTTTGGTATAACGCCTAAACAAAATTGCATAGGAACCTCAATTTTTTTAATATCAACTTCAAATTTGGAACACAACTTATTGGGACATATGGCTTCAATTTTATAGCAATTTTGGATTAAAAACTATTTTGTAAAATATGTATTTTATATAAAATATTATAAAATAGTACAGTACATTTTCTTTACAGTAAATTTAAACTTGCGTAACTTTTTATACTGTCATGCTTCGAAATTATTTCACAGCCGGAAATAACCTGCTGATTGTCTTCTTTAAAAAGAGACCAACCTTATGTCAAGTGTTCATGAATTATAACAATTTAAGTTCGGAAAACTTTCTTCAATTTATTATTTTTCTCTTTATCCAACATATCTGGTCTTTAACTATAAAATTCCCCTACAGTATGAATAGCTGAACATGATACAATATGTCAAATAAAAAACACAGAATCTGCTTTTAATAATAAAAAAACAAATATCTTATTCTACTTTCATGTGGTCTTTTTATTAACTCTTTAATGTGGCTGAGTTTCATTTACAAAATGGCAACATTTTGAACAATAAGCTGAGAAAATCAAGCTTTTTTTTAAAGGCCATGTCTGGATCGGATTCATAGATCACGCTCCAAATCTCGCATGTTATACTTTTGATACCTTATATATTTTCTTACACCTCTTCATGGGTTCAACATTTCATTCAGTAATGTTAAAAAGCTTCATAAAAGATTATGTTGATTAATGTTGATGATTGCTTTAGTGTGCATGTACTTGATCAAAGCTTTTATCATTTGTTTCTGCTTGTCCTTCGTCTGATCTTGATTCTGAGGTTTTGTAGTGAAATAACCAGTGTTGGGTAAGTTACTCAAAAAAAGTAATCCACTACAAATTACAAATTACTACATTAAAATTGAATTTTGATTACATTACTGATTACTGCATGTAAAAAGTAATCAGATTACTAATTATTTTACATTTAAGTTACTTTGAAATCTACAAAAATACACCACCAACTGAAACTTTCTTTCTGTAATTTAATATTGACTGAAAAATATTACAGAAGTATGAAAACAGCAACTTAACTTAAAAATATTCATTAATCATCTATAGGTAGCTTATTCATTCAAATGCAATCATAACAGTCGCCTGAGGGCGCTCAATGACCACGTCATCTGTGAGCGTGAGATTCTAACAAAATAAAAATAACTAATAAATATATGAAATATTGTACACTTGTTAATGTTTATTTTTCTTTGCAGTTTTTTTTTATAGTATTTAATGATTATGAATACATATTAAGCATGACAAACCATACAATCGATTAAACTACAAAGCTGGCAGGTATGGTATGTATGATTACAAAAGTCATTAAGATTGTTATTAATATTTTATGAAGTGACATGTAGGATAAAAGTAGTTTTATCACGTGCTGAGCCGTTTCTGTGATAACTCAAGCTCTCCGATGCACAGTTAGCCTATAGGCTACGTCAGTGTCCGTATTTACTCACTTAATTTCGTTCACTCTTTGCAGATAAAGTGCACTCAAATGACATACACTATATAGGGATTAGTGAATCGGAGAACGAGTGAGCGGTTTCAGACACAGCTTAAACATTCCTTGCTGTGTGTAGCTTATGTTTGTATGTAACTGCATTAAAGTGTAGGGAAAACACCCTAGGAAGTAAAATTAGCTCAAATGAAATATTTAGGGAATTATAAAGAGTTGTTTAGATTACGACCGAGCAACTGATTCGTCCAGCGTTCATTTGCTCGAGCCGTAATAAGCTCTTGTAACGGATATAAATATCCAACAATCGTGAAAACACTGATTAGAGCAGGTAACTTGATCACAGTTTAAGACATTAAATCATAAAGCACATAATACAAGACACTTTCCTTTTAAAATCTACAAGAGATTTTATTTATTCTAACACAAACTAATCTAACACAAAGGCACGCACATACACACACACACACACACACACACATTCATACGCGTTGCAGTAAGAAGGAAATGAGAGAGAAAGAGTTTTAAGAGAGAGAGAGAGAGAGAGAGAGTGTGAGAGAGAGAGAGATCGATCTGATTAACCGAATTCCTATCAATGCATTTCAAGGACCAGAACGAACCATGAATCATTCATTTATGCACCAGTTCAGTTTTGGTCTGGAGGTACTTGCTTGCGTTGACTTAAAGGTGAATTTCCCTCGTCGTGCAGAGAGGGGTTTCCCAAGTCGATGATTGGTCCAGATCAGGTCCGTGTGGAACAATGAAGGAAGTCTCTTTGTCGCTGGAGTTGAAGCGGCAAAAGTCGTTGGTTGAACTTTGCGGCGAAACGTAGGACACGAGACTTTCAGCGGTAAAGGAAAATTAAGTAAAGAAAAGAAAAGTGAGTGAAGGTTGGATGGCTTGAATGAGCGGCTGGTCTGTTCTTCTTGTTACTCCATTGTTCTTGGTACTCTGGTCATGGTTTCTCTTACCAGAACTAACCAACTCCAGTTCGTTTACTAACCAACTTCTCTCCCCTCACTATCTTGCAATATGATCATTTAAACTTAGTTGTTTGTCACACCTCTGAGGAGTCTTGGCCAATCAGACATTGTCCTGTTTCAAGAGGGCCTTCCTCTGCCCCCAATAAAACATAAGTGTCACATCCCGGTCTGTCTCTGCTTTAGCAGATTGCCATTTTAACATAATTGCTTTTAAATGGGATACAATACATTTTAAACAGATTTCATTCAAGTCAGAATAGAGGAAAGGGGGAAAGAATCAAATTAAGTCCAAATAAGGCATACTTCCAGTCATTCAGTCAAGAGTTAACACATTTACATGAATTGTGAGTGTTTCTAAAGCCTAACTGTTTACAGGCAGTACTTGTGGACACATAATGCAAAATGTATGTAGTTAAAAGATGTTTGATAAGTCCGTTAAAATTGTTGGAACAATTTTGAAGCAGATTTATTTGTTCAACAGTCTCTTTGGCTTTCCTGTGAAGTAAGGAAACAAAAGGGTCTGGATTGTCTCTCTGTCTTCTTGGGTGACCCTTTGGTATGTCGCTTCTGCTATCAGCAAGCATGTGTCGTAAAAGTAATCAGCCTGGCTTTATCTGCAGACGGTCCGGAGCCGGAACCTCAATTCTGAATTAGAATTATGTTTTGAAAGAATCATCTAAATGATTCATTTGTCTGGTTCGTCCACAGTTCTTACAAAAGACAGGAAAAAATAGCTGAAAACATTTATAATAACATTTGAAAACAGTATTGTTCAGAAGCCCGATCCTGAACAAATCACCTAAACAACAAATCTAGCTTGTTTAGATGAGGTTGGACTGCTCTCGTCTTGGGAGCGTGTATCCTCCTCCACGAGTTCTCTGGTGATTCATAATGATGCATCCGCACCAAACGTGATTTCTTTAGAAATGCACTTTACCTAATATTTTTTTTCTTGTAACGCAAGTAACATCAGTAACTGTAATCAAATTACATAAATTTAAAATGTAATGCGTTACATTACTGCGTTATCAGGAAAAGTAACGCGTTATACCCAACTCTGGAAATAACCTCATGTAAGTGAATCAGAATAAAAGTTATAGAAGTTTATGAAAATGCAAAAATACAATATATTATAAAAAAAAATTTAATTTTAGATTAATTTCGATTGATTTAGATTTAATCTAAAACTGCAAGGAAATTAAAGCCAAAAATCGTGAAAAGTTGTGTTTCAAATTTCAGGTTGATCTCAAAAAAGAGCTTTCAGTACGATTTTGTTTGGACGCAGTACCACACTTCTTCACTAGATGACACCCAAGCTCCATTACTGAGCACCACCATTTCAATATATGGTTTGAGTGATCTGAAGCATATATTTCCATAATTTCATAAAATATATGAAGTAGACATCCTATATAGAAGTAGTTTGGGAAGTTTGGCAGAATTTTATATGAATTCAGCCTTTTAATAAACATAAAAACAACATGTATGTGGGTTATAGATTGCTGCCACAATCATAAATGTATTTATTTTTTTTTTTCTATTAAAAACATTTTCAGACCTTTTTTTTCTCCAAAAATTGAATGGATGTTTTGAACTCCTGGCATGAAAACAAACATGTCTCAACCAGTCTTTAATGATTTTTCATGTTCATTGCCATTTCAAAATAAAGGTCTAAAGATGCCTTATGAATATGAAAATGTGCTTGTTGCTTGCTAATTTATAAATTACTGCTCCTCTAATCATCTATAATTTTATTTTGAAAATCATTTTAGCTCCATGTCGCATTGATTTCATGTCGCATTTTCATTGGCTGGTCAGTAGACGTTGGTCGTAGCAGCAAACACAATGAGAGATGATCATGCTGAATTTATGATGCTATCAGAAAATTACTGTAGGCTATCTTTGGTAACAAGACCAGGAAAAAGGCCATCTTTGAATCTCTCTCACTGAACGACATAAGACCACCGATTCAGAGTAGGGCTGTCAAAAGAAAATGGCTGAAAAGCTAAATTCGAAATTCTTTCTGAAATATTTTAAAAATTCGAATTATATTCAAATTCTAAAGGCAATACTTAATGTTAGAGGAAAAGAGTACTTTATTGTCTACTATGGCCACAAGAGAGCGCTAGCGAGCACAATAAGCAAATACACATCAAATCAAGCATCGCATATTTTATTGAAATGAAATGACATTCACTTCTTTTTCAAACAACTGTTTTAAATAAAAGATGTCATTAATGTGCATGAAAGGTAACAAAAAGTGCATAAAAACTGTAAGTACATCACTAACCTGAGTAAACACGCTTCAACAGACAGCGTAATGTTTGTAGTGTAATGTTAGCGTAATGTTTGTCTACTAACGTTACATGAACACAAATTAGCGACCTGCCATTCAGAAACAATCCGTGCACTACAAATCAAAACACTTTGTTGTTTCCAACTGATGAAAACACGCGCTCAGCTCTGGGGTGTGTTTCCCGAAAACATTGTTAGTCAACTATGGCCGTAAGTCCTGCTGAACTCTCTTTATAACGACGGAACTTGCGACCATAATTCGCTTTGGGAAACGCACCTCTGACCGATGTGGCAGGTATGGTCAATGTCTTTGCCAGCTGCGTAATATGTGGAAACAAACATACCGCACAGTTTTTGCCACCAACTGAGAGGGTTTTCGTCAGCTGGTAGCGTAGCTTCTCTTTCATACATATCCATCTGCTCCAATGGACTGATGCCTTCTTCAGCTCTGCTTAGGGTCTGACTAAATACGCCGTCGAACTAGTTAGCCATAGCAGACAGCGCAGTCTTTTTTTCTTGCATCAACATCAGCACCAAGTAGGTTATGTAAATCGCCATTAAACAAAAGAAGAAGAATGAAGTAGAATGGTGTGCTTTTTCTTAGCATTTGTTTCCATGGTGAATTATCGATTCGTCTCTCTGTTGAGAATGTCCAGTGCAGAGCTATTCCATTACAAATTCAGTTGGGCCAGATTTTCAAACCAAGAAGGTTAGCTGTGCCAGTCATTTCAGTGGCGAAGCAGCTCGTAACGACAAACTTTAAAACCAACACAAACAAATTTATTGAAAAACATAAGATTTATTCATTGTTTCTCATTTAACATTGATCAGTTTGCACAGCTCTTGTTGTAAGATGCAATCAGGGCTTGACATGAACTTTTTTGCTCACCTGCCACTGTGGCTAGTGGTTTTCCAAATTACTAGCCACTCAGCATTTTCACTGGCCACCATTTTGATGTTGGTAAATTACATTTTATATGATTAAAGTTTACTTTGTTATACTTAAATTACTTTATTTTGAGTCATTTTACTTGATTTAGAAGATTTAAAACCCTTTCAAACTTTTAAATGCAGATTTACCACCCAAATCAAGACTACATTGTATATCAGCTGGTATGTACATGGGGTGCAGGAGACATTTTTAAAGTGTGGGGGACCAAGCTGCGATCCGGGAGGGGGGTGTGTGGGTGTTGTACTTGTATTATTACAATAATAATATATTAAAATTAATATGGTAGTTTTATTTCCTTACATCTGCTATATTACAATATGTCATCAATCTCGAGAGTATGTATATTAGTTAATAAATAAGTAGACGGATCCACTATTGACTATAGACTGTTTCTTGTATTGCTCATTCAATTTTACTAGTTTTTATTGTTTGAATGGAGGCTGGTGAAGTTTAATAGAGTATTTATTTATTTATTTATTTTTCATTTTGTGCAGCACTTTGGAAACTGTTGTTTGTTAAATGTGCTATATAAATAAAGTGGATTGGATTGGATTGATGGACTAGTGGCAGCATTTTCATTTAGCGTGCAAGAGGTTCTGGGTTCTAATCCAAACATGTATGATTTTTTTTTTCTCATTAAAACAAAAGATGTTCATCACTGATTGTATATCAAGAGCAGGGACACGTTTATGCGTATTTTGTTTTGTGATTTCAAAGTAACGAATAGAGAGAATTGAAGCGCTCGTCCGTGTGAAGTCTGCGCAGTGAGCACGAGCACGGAGATCTCTGATAACAGCGGCAATGAGCACTTAACATGATTTCAAAAAGAACACATCCCAGCGCCAGATCGACTGTTTTAACACAAATTGATTATCAACTAGGTGTTTCTTTTGTATTAGATATCACTTTCACTTTCGTTATCAAAGTGCACGCCACTGATAAGCATTGTAAATGCAGTATTACAGTATACACCAATTAAATGCGCAGGTTTCCTCTTGTGTGTCCTCCACTCTGCATTGCTGGTCGAGTCAACAATCACTTTCATTTCGCTTTCAGATATCTCTATAGATGCCATCAGGGTTCTAAATTAACTTTTTTGATCACCAGCTGGTGATTTTTAATCATGTGGCTGGTAACTTTCTAAAGTTACCAGTCAATCAGAATTTCCACTAGCCAATTTTTTTTTCTGGTGAAAATAAGAGAAATTATGAGTGCCACTGAATGCATTTGATCATTTTTATTAACATTTTGGCATGAAAAACACATATAAAGTACAATGCATAGAACAAAATATGCACAGAAAGTGCAAACATTTCATCTATCTATCATTTGAATCACATATCTTCAGAGCTCCTCTTCTTCTTCAGAGGTGCCATCAGAATCTGAGCCCTCTGTTCCTTTTGATCTATGTTTGCGCACAGCCACGTACACACTGTAAGTTTCAGGAGTGACAACCGCATTTAAATGTGGGAGTGAATCCACTAAATTATCATTAGGCCTACATGTGTGTAGAAAACACGACTCACTCTTGAAAATGCAATGATTGACAGCTTGGAACCCATAGCGACGTTCTGGCGTCTCTCGTGTTTGGTATCCGTTATCGTGACCAAAGTAATATTAAAGTGACAAAACACTTGTTATTTTCACAAATTTAACACACTTACGTTACATTTGACGGAGGCGTCGTGTTTGTTTATGCTTCTGTAAGCCTGTTTCACACAGAGCACGTCTGTGTTGCCATGATCACTCATTATAAGCGTATTTGGGCTTTTGTTTAAGCTCGTCTCATAAAGCAAACGCATTAATTGAGTTATTAAAGGGGACCTATTATGCAAAATTAACTTTTGCATGGTGTTTGGACATAAATGTGGGTTGGCAGTGTGTGTACACAACCACCCTATAGTGATAAAAATCCACCCACTCCGTTTTTTTTAATCCAGGCAGAGATTCAAACACAGTGAGGCAGTCCAATCCTGGCAACAAAAAAGAAGGGAAATCCAAAAGGCAAAAACAGGTCAAACAGGCAATGGTCGTGATCAGAAGAGGTGTGACCAAGGCCTTTGAGGGATAGGCAGGGGTTGCAACAGACCGGATGGTAACTCTTTGGGTGTCTTGGATTGAGCGCAGACAGAGCAAGACTTTACATAGTTGGCCACGTCCTTAACCATGGATGGCCACCAAAATGAATTCTGGGTTAGATGAAGGGTTCGTGAGATACCAGGATGGCCTGAGTATAGCGAGGTATGGACCCATTGCAATACTTGGATTAGAAGACTTGCAGGAATGTAGTGCTTGTTGGGTGGACAGCCAGGTGGTGTGGGGTCATTTTGTTGTTCACGTTGGATCTCTTCCATTAAGTCCCATGTAACTGCGGCTATGATGATGAATGATGGTAGGATAGTTTCTAGTTTGAAGTCGGCTTGTAGGTGATCGTGTCTTCTGGAGAGTGCATCAGTTTTGCCATTTTTACTGCCTGGACGATAGGTGATTGTGAATTGGAACCTCGTAAAGAATAATGACCATCTGGCTTGGCGTGGATTAAGTATCTTGGCGCTCTTGATGTACTCGAGGTTCTTGTGATCTGTGATGATTTGAAAGGGATGGATGGAACCCTCTAGCCTATGTCTCCACTCTTCTATAGCTGCTTTAATGGCAAGAAGTTCCTTGTTTCCAACATCGTAGTTGTGTTCTGCATCTGTGAGCTTGCGTGAGAAGTAGGCACATGGAAACAGCATGCCTGGTTGTCCGTGTCGCTGAGAAAGAACTGCTCCTATCCCACAATCTGAAGCATCTACTTCAACAATGAACGGTAGGTTTGGGTCTGGATGTTTTAGTATAGGAGTCATTGTAAAACTGTTTTTTAGATTAGTGAAAGCTTGAGTGGCTTGATCAGTCCATTTGAGTCGTGATGGTTTACCTTTGAGCAGGGACGTCATGGGTGCGGATGAACCTCAGGTAGAACTTGGCAAAGCCCAGGAAACGTTGAATTTCTTTGACTGTGTTGGGTTGTGGCCATTCAGTGATTCTTGTGATTTTAGAGTTATCCATCTCCACACCTTGATAGCTGACGTTGTACCCCTGGAATGATGTTCGCTGCACATGAAATTCACACTTTTCAGCCTTGACATAGAGTTGATGTTTTAGTAGCCTGTTAAGTACGGTCCTGACGTGACTCTTATGCTCCTCTTTGATCTTGGAATATATCAGGATGTCATCAATGTAGGTGACCACGTACTTGTTCATGATGTCCCGGAAGATCTCGTTAATGAAGGATTGCAAGACAGCAGGTGCATTGGACAGGCCATACAGCATAACCCGGTATTCATAGTGCCTCCTAGTGGTCAGGAAGGCAGTTTTCCACTCATCACCCTCCTTGATCCTAATGAGGTTATATGCACTTCTGAGGTCGAGCTTGGTGTAAATCTTGGCCTCACGTAACTGTTCAAGTGTGGAACTAATGGTAGTGGATAGCGGAATTTAACTGTAACTTGATTCAAACCTCTGTAGTCGATGCAAGGCCGAAGTCCTCCATCTTTCTTCTCCACAAAGAAAAAACCTGCAGCTGCTGGAGAAGTAGATGGGCGGATGAAACCAGAACTGAGGGCCTCTTCGATGTACTCCTCCATAGCTTGACTCTCAGGACGTGACAGGGGATAAATCTTATTCTTAGGTGGCATAGCGTTGGGTAGGAGGTCAATCGCACAATCCCAAGGATGATGAGGTGGTAGTAGTGTTGCCTTGGTTTTACTGAAAACCTCATGGAGGTCCTGGTAGCATGACGGGATGGTTACGGGTTTACACTCAGGGCTTTCGATGCTCATGGATAGATATGGTTTCAGGATTTTGTGAGTTAAACAGTGGGAGAAACAAAATGGTGACCATTGCGTGATCTCACCATGGAGCCAGGAAATGACTGGGTCGTGAACAGTTAACCAGGGATATCCAAGGATGATTTCATGACGTGGAGAGTTGATGACGTAGAATGTGATCGTTTCTTGATGGAACAGTCCGACTTTGAGTTGCATGGGCAGAGTTTGCTGAGTGATACCTTTACCGATGGGCTTATTGTTGACAGCGTTGACCTTAAGTGGAGGGTTGCAGGCTTGAGTAGGAATCTTGAATGCCGTGATGAGGTCTTGGTGGATCAAGTTGAGGGCTGAACCAGAGTCTATCAGCGCTGTAAATTCAAAGGATTCACTATCAGTAGAAATCTGTACCAATGTCATGAGTGATTTTGTGGTAGGAAGCAAGAGGTTATCAACACTCACCCGGTTGTGTTCAATGGTGCTCCTCCGGGCTTTGAGTGGACATGATGAGTTGCGGTGGCCTGCTTCCCTGCAGTAAAAGCACAGATTATTGACGAGCCGTCGTGATCTCTCTTCACTGGATAGCTTGGTGACTTTTAGTTGCATAGGTTCAGGATTAGCCTGGTCATTAGACTGGATAGGGCTGGAAACTGGCTGGGTGGGCAGGTTTCCCTGAAACAATGACTTGAAATGGGCCTGATTACTCCGCATGAGATTGTCAATCTTGATCGCCAATGTTACATAGTCAGAAAAAGAGAGATCCTCACCCTTACATGCCAGTTCAGTCTGTAGTTGGAGGTTTAGACTGCGTTGAAACATGGCTTTGAGAGAAAGGTCATTCCTGCCACTTTGTGCAGCGAGTGTTTTGAATTCAATTTGCGTACTCTGCGGCTGTTCTGCGGCCCTGGGTTAACTGAATGAGACGAGTCGAAACATCCTTGCCACCTGCTGGATACTCAAATACTTCCTTGAGTTGTTTCACAAAATATGTATAGGATGTACGAAACAAAGGATCATAGTCCCAGACAGCCGCGGCCCACTCAATCGCTTTACCAGTCAATAAAGACATGAGAAATGCATTTCTTTTCATCAGAATCAAAGTCACATCCCTGATGCATGAAATAGATGTCGACTTGCCGGAGAAAGCCTTTACATTGATCCGCAGAACCGTTAAATTTCTCCGGTAAAGCAAAGCTTACCTTCCTGGGCATAGGCGATTGTAAATGTTCAGTGAGGTAGTCATTAGCTGCTTGGACTTTAGCCAACTGGTCTCTGAACTCCTTGAGCACATCGCTTTGGTAAGCGAATGCGGCCTGTAGACTGGAAACATCTGCTGGATTAATCGGTGGCAAAGTATTCTGTAAGGACACTGAGGCGGCGTTAGAATCCATATTCAGTGTTTATTAAAAAGCACAGCAAACAAAACCAAATCGGCAGGCAGAGACAATAAACGTAAGACAGGCAGAGGTTCAAACACAGTGAGGCAGTTCAATCCAGGCAACAAAACAGAAGGGAAATCCAAACGGCAAAAACAGGTCAAACAGGCAATGGTCGTGAACAGAATGGCAAACAGACAATGGTAGAAACGCTCGGTAAGGCAGTTAAACTGGCAATACTTCGCAAGGTATCAATGGCAATGGCCATGCTTAAATGTCCACCAAACAGGAAGTGACAGGTGAAGCAGAGGGAGTGGCACACAGTCAGTACTCAGACGAGGGCTCCCTCTGCTGGTGTGGCGTTACATTACCAAAATCAAAACAGTCTATAAATGTTCATGAAAACTTCAGTCAAGCCAGCTCGCGCGTCAACCTGAAATCAGCCTCCTTACTTAAAGTGTCAAATTTCTCAGTTTCTGAATGGACAGTTTGGCTTGATTGACAAACGCTAACGTCCAGGCATGATTTAAATACCATCGACCTGTCCTAAAATGTTAGCAAGCTTTGATCGAGTGTTTGGAGATTGCGTGTTTCTCCGTTCGAGAGCGCATTTCCTGTTCTTCACATCCGCAACAAAACAGTTGATTATTTACGAACGAAAGCTCACAGAAACGTGAAAATGGTCTCATTTGAAAGAAAATATCCTAAGCTAAAAGGTGATATATTGTGACTGATTTAAGCAGCCCTTATCAAAAGTGCGGGGGTCGATTTCTGTCTTTTCCAAACTGCAGGGGTCCTGACTCCCCTGTACCCCGTGTCAACGGTGCGCCTGTATGTACAGTTGGGCAAGAGGTGGACAATATGATTATGGGCTAATATGAGACATTTTATAAGTTATTTGTGTTAGACTATATAAAAGAACAAAAAAGCAAATTACAAAAACAATAGTAAATTAAAAATAATCTTTATTCAGATACAGTAGCTTTATTAAACATATAGCCTACATTTATATAACATCTTTTGTTGTTTGATTAACATTAATGACATACAGGCCTATTTAATATTGCTGCTGAATGCATGGACGTAACTGATGCATATCCAGTTATTGCCCACCTGTTTATGTCCTCTTAAGCCATTACCGACTGTATTCACGTGAGATACTCCGTACGATGGATATTTAGACATCTGTGTACACATGTATTTGCCTGTTCATTCGCAAGGAGAACTGATTGTGTGCGAGAGAGAGACCGCTTCTGTTGAGTGTCATTCAGCGCAATTCCGCCTATCCCTCCTTCACTGTATTTCATTGGCAATTTTACGTTTCACTGTTGAGAAAGTCATATTTATAGTAATCTAGGCTTCACTGTTGAGAAAGTCATATTGATAGTAATCTAAGCTACTACCGGCACGATCTGCATTGTTTGTGTGTTGCTAGACTACGCTGGGCCACTCGGTGGTTGCTTCGGGGACGCGCGTGGCACGAGGGCCACCAATTGAATAGCCCTGGTCTAGTGTGTTAACCGGGAATATACTCGGGGTTGGCTGAACTTACTAAGCAAAGTTTGGGTTAATCAACTGAGAGTTCAGGGTATATGTGACAGTAAATTCCGGAATACACCCCATATCTGCCAAAAAAAAAAAAAAAATCAGTTAATGAGTTTGTTTATATAGGGTTAAAGTCCAGATATCAAACTGTAGTGTCTGCATCAAATGAAATTTACAAAAGCGATTTTACATAGAAAACCCACTAAATGAAATTTGTCTGTTTTAATGTTTCAAATTACTTTTTTTTTCTTTTTTAATTAATTAATTATTTTTGTGCCATATTAAGCCTTTTTGAATTTCACCCATAAACTAAAAGCATTAAGCATGTATACCTGTCTATCGTAAAGCATCTTATGCTAATTCAGAACTTCATTCTGTTTCTCCATTAAAATATTCAGGGGTGCACATAACTTTTTGGGTCAGTTACTCAAGTGAGGACCAGGAGATGGTGTTTGGTACTCACCCCATATGTATTGTGGTCTTAAGTGCAGTCTTCCTCACTGCCTTCCTCAGTGTCACCCCCACTGTCCTCTTCTTCAGCTTCCTGCATGGTAGATGATAAAGATGCACTTCCCTGTCCTTGGTTTAGCCTACGGTTAGCTGTCTCCATCCACAGGTCAACAGCTTGCTTTGGGTCAAATGTCTCTGTGGTCTGCTTCGACAGGCGAATCTGCATCAGGGCTGAGAGACGAGCATGTGACAGACGGGATCTGTACTTGGTTTTTATTATGTTGAGATGTGAGAATCCTCTCTCACAAGCTGCACTGCTTAAAGGCAGTGTAAGGGACAGCTTAACCACCTTGTTGATGTAGGAGTAAGCAACTGGGTTACTTGTATTTACTATTTGCACCAAGTCATACACAGAAGAGGCTCCCAGGCGTTTTCCTGCCTGCTTTAAGCGCATCCATTCTGTCACAGTGGTGTCTTTGTCAAGTTGCAATATGGCCTCATATTTCTTGAGAATGCTGCAAACTGTTGCGTTTCCAAAACTGTGGAGGTCTTGCATTTCCTGAGGCCATGTTGAAGGATCAAATACTAAGAAATTATCACATGACTTGAGGGAGTCATATCTGATTTCAAACTCTTCAATTAATCCTCTCAGTAAGTTTGTCTTGTCTCTGTCAGCATCAGCATTAGAAACAGTGTGTGCCCTGTGGCCTTCACCATCAAGCAGAAGTGTGAACTGTCCAATGGCAACCATAAGTTCATCCTTACATTCTCCAATGGTCAGCTTTTCCTTCTGAAACTTAATGGATGTGGTCTTCAAAATGTTACCAATGTCAAGCATGTTTGACAGAAAGCACTGAAAACGCTCAGTGCAGATATGCTGCAAGTCACTGTTATCACTTGTAGCCAGTTGCATTTTAATGGCTGGCAATAGTCTTGATATTTTTAACAGTGTTTCATGCCTCCATGCAGACCATCTGATATTATGAAACTTACCTAGTTTCACAAAGGAGATCCCATTTTCTTCACACAGCTTCTTCAGTTCAGCAGTTTTTTTTGCTCCACCTTTTTGTAAATAAAACTGCGATTAAATGTCTCACAGTAAGGAACGTTGCGATCAGCTGATTTTGCGCAATTCTCCAGTGTGTGTGCGGTACACAAAATGTGCACAAGTGAGTCTCCAACCGCAGCAAGTCGCCGGAGTTTTGGCACAACGCCGTTGTACATACCGACGTTGACCGCAGCCCCGTCTGTGCACACAGCGACCAACTTTGTTGTCCAGTCATCCAAGCCTGTGTCCTGGAAAAGTCTCACAAGTCTGTCTGTTATGGCCTGCGCAGTTCGGTCAGCACCCAATTCAATCAGTCCAATAAAGTCTGAGGTAAACTCTCCATTGCTGGACACAGACACAATGTAAACAATTTCCTGCTCAGTTTTTGTGATGTCCTCAGATCCATCAAAAAGCAGCCCCCAAAATTCAGCAGACTGCAACTTGGCTCGTAAATCCTCGCTGATGGCGTGGGCGATGCTTTGCATGATCCGTGTGCCCCCTTCACGTGAATGATAAGCACCTCCGACATTTACTCCTAGCCGCTTCAGTAACTGAATATCCTCAGAATAAGAAGACATGGGACGTGCGTGTTTAGCTTTATGGAAGGCGAGGAGAAAAATGTTAAACAGAGCTTGCCGTTGTTCTTCATTCAGCTTGTCTCGCCATCTGGCAAGTGGGCGACTGGAAATTTCTTCTTGGCTAGCATGTTTATTAGCAATGGCTTGCACCACATTCGTGTGCTCCTTGCTCTTTTCATGTTTGTCAAATAAAGGATGGTTGAAATTCTTTGAGCCTTTATAAAACGCACCTGTTTTGTCTGCTAGATGTGGATTTGAGCGGCAAATCTTGCACCACATTTCAGTGCGCTCGTCGTTAGCTTCAAGCCACGGCACATCTTTGAGCCACTTTTCCGAAAAAAATCTTTTTTTCGACTCTGGCTCCAATTGGCGTGTTTCTTTGTAGGTGGCGAAACGCCAAAGAAGCGGCTTAATGTCTGTTGCTTTTTGGACATCGCGGACAGTAGTTGACAAGTAACATGTAAGTTGTAAGTCTAGATGAAAAAATCGGTCAGTACGCAAAGGCGCGGAGTAACACAGGTGGCATTACGCATTCCTGATTTTTGTCGCGCATGCGTACCTGCGTACCAGTTATGTGCACCCCTGAAAATATTGACAGATAGCTAGAAAAGTAGTAAAGAACTGTAAGAAAGTCAGTTAAAAGCACAAAGACAAAAATAATTGTTCATATTTGAGGTCCACAAATCCCCTCAGTCTGTTGACAGCAATGAAATGAGCTTTAAGTGTCAATTTACAGCAGATCTGAAGACATCAGCATAATAAATGAGGTGAAAACAGGAACTATTGACATGAAATAAAGAGTGTTTTCAGCAGTTTCTGTTAATATTGATGATCCTCAGACTATCAACATTCAGAAGATCTAATAATTGTTTCAGGGAAATATATAATATATATAACATCAAAGTTATCAGAATATTGTATAGCAGTCGTCTACTTCAGTACATGAAGGTTCACTTTTAAGTTCTTTCACTTCATAATCCTCATTTTGAATTACTTTAATATACTGAAAATTAACTTTTTCTTTCATTTTAGAGCTGATGGAAGTGAAGGAGGAGAGTGAAAGGGAGGAACATTATGACAAACCTGGAGAAAAATCTTTGAGTCACTTAAAGACTAAAAAGACATTTCTAAAGAAAAGAAGAGACAAGAAATCTGCAACCTGCACTCAGTGTGGAAAGAGTTTCACTAACAAACAAAATCTTGATGTTCACATGAGAGTTCATACAGGAGAGAAGCCGTTCACATGTGATCATTGTGGGAAGAACTGCACACAAAAAGGAAATCTTAAGAAACACATGAGAGTCCACACTGGAGAGAAGCCGTTCACATGTGATCAGTGTGGGAAGAGTTTTACATCAAAACAAAGTCTTAAGATTCACAGTGCAGTTCACACCAGAGAGAAGCAGTTCGAATGTCATGAATGCAGCAAAACGTTTCTCTGGGCAACAAACCTGAAGAAACATCTGACAGTTCATACAAAGGAGAAGCCACATTCATGTTCTGTGTGTGGAAAGAGTTTTTCACTGCTGTCATATTTAAATAAACATGAGAAAATACACACTGGTGTGAGAGAGTACACGTGCTTTGAGTGTGAGAAGACTTTTACTACATTAAAGTATTTAAAAGTGCACCAGAGAATTCACACTGGAGAAAAACCTTACAAGTGTTCACACTGTGACAAGAGATTCAGTGATTCATCATCTCTAAAAACACATGAAAGGATCCACACTGGAGAAAAACCTTACAAGTGTTCACACTGTGACAAGAGATTTAATCAGTCATCATATCTGAAAACACATGAGAAGATCCACACTGGAGAGAAACCTTACAAGTGTTCATACTGTGACAAGAGATTCAGTGATTCATCATCTCTGAAAACACATGAAAGGATCCACACTGCAGAAAAACCTTACAAGTGTTCACAGTGTAACAAGAGATTCAGTGATTCGTCAAATCTGAAAACACACGAGAGGATCCACAGCAGAGAGAAGCCACACACGTGTGATCAGTGTGGAAAGAGTTTCTCTTTTAAAAATCAGCTGAAAATACACATGAAGATCCATGCAGTGGAAAAACCACATCACTGCAGATTGAAATCACGATAAGTAGTTCATCTTTATGTGCTGAGAAACAAAGTAGTTTCCTTACAGCCACAATAAGCAGCAGGACAGTTTGGTGGTTGCTTAGTGTCTGCTTGAAAAATCTGAATCTTCTCCTGAAACTACAACAGAATGATCAAATCATTGTTAAAACAGACTGTGTGGATTCTTCCCTTAAGGTCATTGTGACAAACTGCCATGTTTCTTTCTATTATTGTCATTTACAACATAACAATAAAACAACCTACAACTGACTATTAATTTGTTGTTGCTCATCTTCATTCATTCCATGATAAATCTCCCACCATTTCCCATCATCATTCCTTCGATCTTCTGTAGTAGTTCTTGTACCTGAATGTCTGATTTACCTTTAATATTCAAACCGTTTACATTTCAATTACAATTCAATTCAATGTGCCAAATAATAAAGACAGACAAGAATGACACTGTGTAGACTCACTGGGCCCATGTCTTGACAAGTAGCCCATTCTGACATGACACTGCAAACAGTTAATTAATGCTACAAGTAATGGACAAGGGGATGACTGTGTCAAACAAGTTGTGTTCCTTCACACACCCTGAGCCTGGAAACAGACTGAGTGTGTCTCACCTCTCCAGTAGACATTTGTGTGCCCTTGGTCACAAAAGCAGGCCTGTGGATTTTGCATGGTACCAGGTGTGACGACCTCTGCTGTTGGTCTCGGGTATTGCTGCTTGGTACCTGTTCCCACAAATTAGCAATCTATTGGATTCACCTGTGACCAGTGCTTCAGGCGCTCCTTTAAAAAGAGATCTCCAGTTGAGCCAAGGAGAGCTTTGGGAACTTTGGCTTTTGGACTTTGTTTTGTTTGATTTGTTTTCTGCATTTATGCCTCAACATTACATTACATTTCCAACCATGCACTCTGCTTTACACATTGACGTTACTGATGACACAGAAACATTGTGACATCCTTTGTTTTCTTTTTATTATTTAATGTTACCTTAATTTAGTAGTAAATAAACATCTTCTTGAGCTTAATATTTGGTTTGTGTGTGTCCCTTGTTTTTGTTGCTTACCTTGAGCCAGGGGTCGTAACACCGATTGTCAATTAAGAAGCCCTCGTTCACCATTATGGCCATGTCAGGAGTAAGGGCATTGATGATACCCGATTGCTTGAACAGCTCCCGGTCACTGATTGACCCCGCATACAGTCCAGAGACAAAAGTTACTGCACCATGAGGTGCCATTCCTATCAAAGCCTTAAAAGTGCAGTGAGATTTGTTGCTGGAAAAGACCTCACTCTGTAATAGCAGAGACGAAGGCGTTTGGCAGCGGAGCTCGGAACAGTCCAGGATAACCTGGGTGTCTCGAAATTCTCAAATTCCTCTGGCAGGTAGGCTCATACTCTCTCTTTCGGCAACCAAATTTGCACAGAACCTAAAAGAAAATAGAGGAAGTGGTTATGATGCGGCTCACTGTACTCTGATGGACATGGAAGCGATGAGCCAGGTCTTTCTGCTTGAGGCTCAAGGCAAGGTGCATCATGAAGAGGAAGAATTCATCGATTGCAGGAAGTGCCCGAGTCTTCACATATAACCCAGTCTCCCTGGTGAGTTTGGAGCTGGTGACACGAATCATCCTGTGTGGCTCAATCTGTTCCCAGAAGGCCATCATGTGTTTATAGGTTGCAATTCTGCAAAGAAATAAATTATTTATTTTTAAACATTAACACATGGTTGTTACAGTACAGAAGGCACGGAGGCAGGAGTAAAACAAACAGTGGTGTTTATTGACCTCAACAGAGTCAAACAGCAGTGCAGGTGAGTGAATAGTGATGAATGGTGATGAGTAAGCAGAGAGGTAATACTGTCCTTTTGTGATCGCAGGGTTGGAGAACAGAGCTGACGCTGGAGATTGGAGACAGGGAACACTCACTCACTCTCTCTCACACACACACACACACACAGAGACGGGACTGCACATGTGGAACACAGGAGACGCTGGAGACAGGTAAGATTGCTGGAGTCCTTAAGGTAAGGATTCAGGTAAGTGAAGTGCAAACGAGACCGGACGAAGAGTGTGTGTGAGTCTTTTGTAGTGCGGGTGTTACGCCCTTAATAGGGAGCAACAATGAAGGAGGATAAAACGTTTACGGCAGTTACAATATTTTTTATTCTTGGCTTTATATAGCAAAGACTGTCTCAAGTTCTCGCAATACGCCGCAACGCCGACCAACATCTCGGTCCTGGCCAGGGTTCCAGGTGACAGAATGGAACGCTCCATGAGGACGCCAAACAGGAAGCTTTTAATGACAGGCACACCTGTGCACCGGTGCACCCAATCCACCTGATTGCTTCAGCTCCGCAGCACACCTGTAAGAGGAGCAAAACACACCCAGACATGGCAAAAATGACAAGTATACAGCCGTGACACTCCCCCCCCTTGAGAAAAGGAAACAATTAAGTTTCCGCCAACAATAAACATTCATAACCGCACCAACACACTTTAGTAGGCCTATACTCACAATATCAACAACATTCCCCCACATGAATAGAATAATAAATAGAAAAACAAACCTGTTAACTCTTCAAGGCACAGCTTACAGTGGGTTTTACAATGGTGCCCTAGACAGTACATCTGCCACTATATTTTCTGAGCCCTTCAAATGCATAACATCCAAATGAAAGGGCTGAAGAAACAAGCACCAACGCATCAGCCGTTGATTTGGTTTTTTAAGAGAATGTAAAAATGTAACGGGGTTATGGTCACTATAAACTATTACCGCTGAACTGTTCCCACCAACATACACTTCGAAATGTTGGAGTGCTAAAATTAATGCAAGTGCCTCCTTCTCAATTGTGGAATAGTTCATTTGATGACTATTGAACTTTCGCGAGAAAAAACAAACCGGCCGCTCAATACCTGCATCATCCTCTTGAATTAACACTGCCCCTGCTCCCTCTTTACTGGCATCTACCTGAATCTTAAAAGTTTTCTCCAACTGAGGTGCCATAAGGACAGGTGTAACAGTTAACAAAGATTTCACTGCCTCAAAGGCATTCTGACAAGACTCAGACCAAACAAACAAAGCTTTAGCTTTCAAAAGGTCCGTCAAAGGGGCAACGACCGTCGAAAAGTTCCTACAGAAACGGCGGTAGAAACCCACCAGGCCGAGAAAACGCATTAACTCCTTTTTAGTGACTGGAACAGGATATTCATCTATAGCTCTCACCTTCTCCCTCACTGGACGCACACGTCCTTGCCCCACTACCTTACCCAGATACGTGACTGTAGCTCCTGCAAACACGCACTTAGCGAGATTTAACGTAAGATTTGCTTGAGAAAGACGGACTAAAAGTAAACGTAACCGTTTGAGATGTTCTGACCATGTATCACTCACCACGATCGTATCATCCAGATAAACCGTCACACCCTTTAGTCCCGCAATAACTCTATTCATCATTCTTTGAAACGTCGCCGGTGCGTTTCGAAGACCGAAGCGCATAACCCGGTAAGAAAATAATCCGTTAGGTGTTATAAATGATGAAACCTCACGCACACGCTCTGTCAACGGAATCTGCCAATAGCCTTTCAGTAAATCTAATTTGGTCACAAATTTTGCTGCACCGACCTGATCAACACAGTCCTCCATTCTCGGCAGAGGAAAAGAGTCTGGCCTTGTAACAGAATTCAGTTTCCTATAATCTGTACAAAAACGGAACGTACCATCCGATTTTTTTTACCAACAAACACGGCGAGGACCAGCTGGAAAATGAAGGCTCGGCTAATCCGTTATGCAACAAATACTGAACTTCCTTTTCTAAAAACTCTCGTTTATTCAGTGGAACCCTGTAAAAACGCTGACGGACAGGAGCAGCCTCGCCCACCTCAATATCATGCTCTACCCCGTTTGGGTTGGAACATCCAAAAACAGCTCCGGGAACTCAGAAAGCAAACTAATCAATTCCTGACTTTGCGTCACGTCTAAATGTTTAAGATTAGAAGAATTCTAATTCTAATTCAGAATTCTTCAAACGCCCCAGTAATACGCAGTCATCAGGAGATTCTAATTCGTCCACAGACATACTCATGTCCTGTGAAATACCTGACCGAGGGGAGCTATCCACTAGCACCACAGGCGCCCCTAGCACGGAGACCGGTCAGTTTCGTTGATAATATGGCTTAAGGAGATTTACATGACAGACTTGGGATTTCTTTCTTCGGTCTGGCGTCAGAATCGTGTAATTATCCATGGCCCCGCAATGTATTATCTTATACGGCCCAGTATATCTGGCTTGAAACGGGGAATCTACTACAGGCAGAAGCGCAACAACCTGATCTCCAACACTAAACTTCCTATGTTCAGTGTTACGGTCAAACAACTTTTTCATTTTCCCCTGAGTTTTATTTAAACATTTCCCAGCTAACTCCCCAGCTAATGAAAGCTGACGACGAAAACCCAGCACGTACTCTGAAAATTTTTTTGGTGGTTCTGAATCAACCCATTGATCACCAAAGACAGCTAACAACCCTCGGACTTTGTGTGCAAAGACCAGCTCGTTTGGGCTAAACCCAATGCTCTGATGCGTAACCTCCCTGGCTGCTAACATCAGCCACGGAAGACCCTCTTCCCAGTCCCGCTGCATTTCCAGACAGTAAGCTCTCAATAGTGATTTTAACGTAGAATGAAAACGTTCGAGTGCCCCTTGACTCTGGGCGTGATACGCTGTTGACAAATTATGTCTAACACCCAGCTCGAAAAGCACCTCCGCAAACAATTTCGAAGTAAAACTACTTCCTTGGTCCGATTGAATGATTTTCGGTAACCCAAAAATAGACACAAACTGAGTAAGCGCTTTCACAATAGATTTTGTATTAATCGAGCGCAATGGGTACGCAGCTGGATAACGCGTAACTTGACACATCACGGTCAACAGGTACTCACTTCCAGCCTATGAACGAGGAAGATGACCGACGCAATCAATAATGAGATGTTCAAATGGTTGACATACAGACGGAATTGGACGCAAAGGAGCTGGTTTTAATGACTGATTCGGTTTGCCCGTAAGCTGGCACGTATGACAGGTCTTAATAAAACTTGAAACGTCTTTTTTAATACGAGGCCAGTAGAACTAACGAAGAATTCTGTCATATGTCTTCTGAACACCGGCATGACTGGCGAGCTGATCATGAGCCATCTTTAACACTAACGAACGAAACTTTACTGGTATCACGACCTGAATGACAGAATCTCCCATACCATCCACAGCATGCGGGGACCACTTTCTCAGTAACACATTCTGTTCGATAAAATAGCCTTGTGCTCTGTCACGAATTTCAGTGCTATCAATAACCTGTTGGAACCACTATGGGATAATCACTGAAAATGAAACACGATTCAGGGTCACTGATTTTCTCTTCAGCCCTAAGTTGAGCACCAGAACGAGTCACTGCACACGCGACGAACACTTTCGGAAACTGTCGCGCACTGTCATCCAGACCATCAGTACAGGATGGTGCATCAGTCACAACCAGAGAGGGCGATTCATTAACCCAAACACGTCCGCCGGCCAAGTTATTTCCAAGGATCAGTGAAACGCCATCAACAGGTAGAATAGGGTGTATACCAAGATCCACCACTCCATGCACTAATTCACAGGTCAAATCAACTTTATGCAGGGGTACGGATAATGTATTAAGCCCAATGCCACGAATCAAAAGCGAGCTACCAGTGTGCGATTCAGTTGAGAAGGGCAACACCGACTCCAAAATAAACGACTCCGATGACCCTGTGTCCCGGAGTATTTTCACTGCCACTTTCTAAACACTACCTGGAAGCGACACAAAACCATTAGAAATGAATGGTTCTAATAACTGCTGATGATCCTCTACATCCTCGGGTGCTAACAGCGATATTCCTTTTAAAGTACCCTCCTGATTCAATACATGAACAGAAGTAGCCAGGAGAGCAGGTTTCGCGGAATGAGCGTGTCTAACAAATTTTGATTTAAGCACTGGACAATTTGACTTCCAATGTCCTTTACCCAAACAGTAGTTACAGTTATCATAGTCACTTGTTGTTTTTTTCACAAAACGCCTGGCTGGACCCATAGGGACAATGGAAGAATTTCCCTGTGTATGATCCCGACGATGGGTGACAGGGTTTATGAATAAGCTCCCAGTCATCTACCAGCAGTGCAGCTTCTGAAGCAGTTTTAACCTGACGCTCCGCAACATAAGTGGCTATCATCTCGGGAAGTGTATTTTTGTATTGTTCAAATAAAACTAACTCTCTCAGCTTATCCATTGTTGTACTATCTGCCGCTACACACCAACGATCAAACTGCACAGTCAAATCTCTCACGAACTCAACATTTGTTTCATTCACCTTTCGTTGTAACGTACGGAACCTTTGCCGATAGCACTCTGGAACACGCTCATTAATTTTTAACACCGCCGCTTTAATGGCTTCATAATTCTGGCTGTCAGCATCAGATAGCGTAGAATAGGCTTGTTGCGCTTTCCCGGTTAAAACGCACTGAAGCAGCATAGCGCGTTCAACATCACTCCAATCATACGCTACTGCGACTCGCTCAAATAGGAGAACACCTGCGTCCACCGGCTTACCCTCTTCATGTAACTCTAATCGACGCCTTTCAATCTCTAAACGCTGTTGCTCTAATTCTTGCCGGCTTTTCTCCAACTGCAACTCCATTTGGACCTTCTCACATTCCAAGCGACGTTTCTCACACTCAGTATCACATTGTATGAGCAACAACTCTTTCTGTTGCTCAAATGAAAGAGAACTTAAAACAGACAACGGAAGGGTAGTTGAAATAGGCGTACTTACAGCAGACAATGCAGCTGAATAAGGCAATTTAGATCCTCTCAAGATTTTAAGATCACCCAGCGCAGTTTCAAGGACTAGCTTAATTCCATCTTTTGACCTTTTTTGATTATACGTCAACTCGATTTCATAATGCGCAGCTAATTCCAACAATTGCTCTTTGGTCATTTCCTTTAACAATTCTTCAGACGGAGACTGAAAAAATGTTTCAATAACATCGGTTGCCATAATTACCACTAATCACGCTTACGAAACACGCTTAACAAATATTACACCCACAACAAAATAAAGAATTATTTTTTATTTTTTTTTAAATAACAATCAAGGTTTATTTAAAGAAACTAAACCATCCATTTAACTAAACAAACCCTAGTCTTCAGTTGGCCCAAGACCGGGTACTTATGCACTAAATCCCGCAAGTTTGGAAAGAAGACCAATTACCAAGTCACCCTCCAAACCTCGGATGCGCCCCCGAGACAACTGCTCTAAGCCCCAAGCCAACCAAAAATAACAAACTAAAATAAAAAAAAAAATATGTGCACAAAGACACGCACTAAACCTACCCGGAAGGTTTGTTCTTTAAATAACCTACACCCAACATCTCATGTGTCACGATCACCGTCAGTTCCTGTCACTTCCTGGACTACATTCCCCATAATCCTCTCTGCCAATCACCTGCACTCACTCCACCAATCACTACACTAATCACCACACCCAGCTGCCATGCATTACCTGGACTATAAAAGGGACTCAGACAGAGATCCATTTGCAAGCTTTATTACAAAAGTAAGCGTGGTCGTACAGGCAGGGTCTAAGCAGGGGCAAACAGGAACAGCAAGGGCTAGGCAGAATCGTTGTCAGGGTACAGGCAGTAGATCGAGGCAGGCAGATATCATTCACAGTCCAGGAAACAATAAACAGTCCAGAGGTATGTAGCAAAGAATCATAAACGGGTAACCAGACAGGATCAAGAACAGATAGGCAGACAGGATACAGGGAAACGCTCAGTAATGTTACACAAGTGAAAACAAGACTTCGCGATCAGGTAATGAGTGTGTGAGTCTTTTATAGTCCAGGTAATGCATGGCAGCTGGGTGTGGTGATTAGTGTAGTGACTGGTGGAGTGAGTGCAGGTGATTGGCAGAGAGGATTATGGGGAATGTAGTCCAGGAAGTGACAGGAACTGACAGTGATCGTGACACATATAGTCTGCAAATATAAAACACACCCCTCACTCTTTTTGTTAAATGTCAGTTTTAATGGCCAACAATAGCCAAATACCCATTATAAAAGTACAAGCAATAGGTATAAGAAGCTACAATAAAAAATAAAGCAAACAATTCAGTCAAACATACAAAACCAGCACTCTAGTAGGCTACAACA
This sequence comes from Chanodichthys erythropterus, assembly GCF_024489055.1. Lineage (NCBI taxonomy): Eukaryota > Metazoa > Chordata > Actinopteri > Cypriniformes > Xenocyprididae > Chanodichthys > Chanodichthys erythropterus. The sequence goes on from NC_090223.1 coordinate 65,828,802, forward strand.
GTAAACTATAATGCCTAACTATATGAAGTTATGAGATTAAACTTTTAGTTCAACAAATTATACATTTATGAGACCAAAGATCACCCTTTAGATTTACAAAAGATGAATTATATTATCTTTAACCACTACAGAGTCATGAGAGCCAGCGTCAACCAAACCAACCAGCGTCAGAGCCAAACGTCAGAAGGATTAGCTGAGGTTAGGCTGTTCTCGTTGGGGTACATGAGCGCTGAGCGCCCGGTGATTGCCTGGATCTCACAACTCCAAATAGGTGCTTCTTTTTATCAGTAAACTACAAATTTGAGCTTTTTAAACCAGTACATTCCTACATGCCTGAACACTCTTAATTTTACATATCATGACATAATAACAGTAATATGTTTAAATTTCACAGGTTTTCTGCTATACTAATGACGCTTACTGGTTAGTGCGTGATGCATTCTGGGATACCTGGCTGTCTCAAGTCCTCACAAGTCACCTCTCGATGCATCCTCTCATGTGTTTTCAGTGATCCTGACTGACTGAATCTCTTGTCACAGTGTGAACACTTGTAAGGTTTTTCTCCAGTGTGGATCCTCTCATGTGCTTTCAGAGTTGATAACTGACTAAATCTCTTGTCACAGTGTGAACAATTGTAAGGTTTTTCTCCAGTGTGAATTCTCTGGTGCACTTTTAAATGGTTTGCTGTAGTAAAAGTCTTCTCACACTCAAAGCACATGTACTCTCTCACACCAGTGTGTGTTTTCTCATGTTCTTGTAAATTATACAGCTGTGAAAAACTCTTTCCACACACAGAGCATGAATGTGTCTTCTCCTTTGTATGAACTGTCAGGTGTCTCTTCAGGTTTGATGACTTTAGAAATGTTTTGTCACACTGATCACATGTGAACGGTCTCGCTCTGGTGTGGATCCTCATGTGTGCTTTAAGACTTGATGATCGTGTGAAACTCTTCCCACACTGACTGCATGTGTGTTGCTTCTCTCCGGTGTGGATCGTCATGTGTTCTTTAAGGTCTGATGATAGCGTGTAGCTCTTCCCACACTGATCACATGTGAACGGTCTCTCTCCGGTGTGGATCCTCATGTGTGCTTTAAGGCTTGAAGATTGACTGTAGCTCTTCCCACATTGATCACATGTGAACGGCTTCTCTCCTGTATGAACTCTCATGTGAACCTCAAGATGTTGTGTCTTTGAGAAACTCTTTCCACACTGAGTGCAGGTGAAAGATTTCTTGGCTCTTTTCTTTAGAAATGTCTTTAGTTCTTCACTCTCATTGCTTTCTTCCATCAGGTCTGAAATAAGAGGAAAACATTTCATTTAAATTTTCAGTACATCAAAATAAGTTAAAGAGAGAAATATGAAGTGAAAGGTCATAAAATTGAGTCTTGCTGTGATAGACAACTGCTCTAAAATATTCAGATCATTTTGATGCAGAGTCCAGAATTAATCAAGTATTGACATTTTATACAAATTGATTTTATTTTTCATTTTATTCATTTTTTTTCATTTTATTTTTAAGTAAAAAAGTATCATGCCAATTACACAATTAGACATTTAGAAGTCAATAAATACCAGAGTATATCAGGTATATCAGAGCTTGAGTTGAAGCTGCTTCATCGAGCCCCTCCTCAGTGGACAGCAAGCCAAATTAGCTAACTTAATATAATATAAAGCTTATATGGGCAAACAAGCTTGTTAAATGTATAACTGACTGTGGGACACACTGCAATGGCTGATCTGCTGTCTTCATTTAATTACCCAGGCCAGAATTGATTTTTGGGGTCTTTTTAATTTTAAAGTTTTTGGTAACATATGATTAGATTTTATCATACATTAAAATTGTAGATTTTTAATTATAGACTATTTATGTTGGTGAGACTATACAAACTATATAAAGATGCCAAAATATGCTTGAAGACAAATATTACAATGCTATAAGGAGAACACAAATTATAAAAAGGAAATCAGAGTGAAAGGAAGAATGAGGGAGGGGTGGATCAAGTTTGGTCAAGGCGTGTCCTGTGCTCTTTCTCTGAGATCTTCTCTCCAGGGGTGTTTTATTGTTTTATTGCAGGGTGTTTTATCTTAGCCTTTGCTTTAGCAGGAAAATCAAGCCCTACACGTTTTTTATTTATTTAAAACATTAGAGCATATTCCTGTAGTATTTAATTTATTTGCCTAAAACTGTGTAATTATTAAGGGCCGTTCACACTAGACTTTTCCTTCGACTGACTTCCATTCATTCACATGTGAATGTGAGACACCAGAAACACAAGATCAAGTGAATTTTGCGGAGTTGAGAAGATGTAGAAGATTGCATATTTTCAAATTTTGGAGTGATTTTTATTATTTATGTTCTTAAAAATATATCACATCATATCTTTATGGTTGTCATGTCTGTAGAAAGTTCACATGCTCAAAGTCTAGACTGACTGCATCTTTAAATGTGTTATTATCAGTGTCCTACATGATTCACTCAACCCTGTTACTTCTGACATGATTTTCCTCCTTTTAAAACCAGAAGATTTCTTAAAACTGTGACAAACAGGAAGTGACATCATCTGGACTCAAGAAAATGGACAAGAAAATAATCTCAATCCATTGTCTCAGTTTTTACACAAATGAATGACTGCATTCATCAACCCTGTTACCAAAGTTACTGTAAGAAGAGATTTTGCTCAAGTTACACTCACAACCCTGTCAGCCATTCTGGAAAGTTCATTTACTTCATACATTTTGGTGTTTACAGTTTATTCTTAAAAATAACAGTGTTGAAAACTGTAAATTCTAGTAACACTCCTGGAAATTGTGAACCAGATATAAAACAAATGTAAAATATTTAGTTTGATCTGATGAATGTTGTTCATCATGAACAGGTGAAGAATAAACACCAACCTCTTTGTTCTTCAGTATCTTCAGTGTGTTTCATTCTGCAGGGTTCTGGATCACTCATGTTATTTCCAGTTTTCAGCTCTTCCTGAAGCTTCAGTGCTCCTCTGATGGGAATATTCCAGCATTTAAGCATGAACTGGGAGGAGCGTCACTGATAATGTGACTGCTATGGGAGGAGCTTCATTAATTCATTGCAGTGGGCGGGGCTTTGTTAACTGAACAGCAGATTGGCTGGAGGAGCTGATCTGCCCAAATCAAAAATAAATCAGTTACTGTGTTTGTTTTTATAGGGTTAAAGTCCAACTTCTTGCTGACAAATGGGTGAAATCTAGTGGGTTGAAGGAAAGTGGCAAAGTCTACATATTTAAAATGACAAAGAGTATTTTAATTGTCAGCTGATTCTCATTCTAAATATGCCTGAAATATGCTGGTTTCCCTTTGGTGCTATATTAAGCCTTTTTGTATTTCACCCATAAACTAAATGCATTCAGAATTTATATTGGTCTGTCGTAAAGCATCTTATGCTAATTCAGAACTTTATTCTGTTTCTTCTTTAAAGTAATGACAGATATCTAGAAAAGTAGTAAAAAACTGTAGGAAAAACAGTTAAAAGCACAAAGACAAAAATAATTGACACTTAAAGCTCATTTCATTGCTGTCAACAGACTGAGGGGATTTGTGGACCTCAAATATGAACAATTTACAGCAGATCTGAAGACATCAGCATAATAAATGAGGTGAAAACAGGAACTATTGACATGAAATAAAGAGTGTTTTCAGCAGTTTCTCTGTTCATATTGATGATCCTCAGACTATCAACACTCATTCAACAAGACATTCACATCATCTCACTTTATTCTGAGTGTTTGCTGTTAGAAACTGATTATTTGAGTCACAATGTGTGAGAAAATCCTATAAACTGCTTTAATTAAAGACAATACTGTTATTTCTCACAATGTGACACCAATAATACAAAAACAAACAATAATGGCACTCATCTTCAACAACCACTGCTGCTTAATTCCTATGAATTAACTATAACTATGAAACTTGTTTTGATTTTTATGATAAGATTAATTGTAATAAAGTAATTAGAGATTTAACATGTAACAGTTTTATGTGCAGAAACTGAAAACTCTCCCTGTCTCAGACTCACAAATCCTGCTGGAAAGATCTCGCTTAGAGAAAAACTCTGAGATTTTACATTTCTACTTTAACTATTGCAGTTTTTGTAAATCTTTAATTCACTGTCCATAACATCATTATTTTTATGGTCATTTATCTAAAATGTTTTGCTTTTAATTTAGTTTGATGTTGTTATTAAACAGTGTTTCGTTTTGTTTCCGAATGAATCTGCGTTTTGAGCGAATCAATCGGGTGAATCAATGATTTAGTGGTGCACTCATAAAGAGAGCATTTACTTAATTCCTGAAGTAATTCCATTCAGCCGCTTGAACAAATCAAATGAATGAAAGACTCAATAACTCACTCATTAAGACATTTACTGCCAACTACTGGAAGTTTTAGATTCTTTTTTAGAGTATAACTTCAATAAATAAATCGTATTTCCATATTAATAATTATCATTTACTCACCCTCATGTTGAATCAAATACAATGTTTGAAGCTACTTTTTGTAATGTCTCTTAGATGATCTTTTGGGGATAATTCCTGAGCTAAATTTGACATGTGATTAAATTGCGATTAATTAGTCACCACATTGTGTAATTAATAAGATTAATTTATCTAAAACAAAATGTTTAGTTTTTATTTGGTAAAATGTTTAACAGCAGTGGTTGATGAAGATGAGTGCCATTAGTGTTTGTTTTTGTATTATTGGTGTCATATTGTGTGAAATATCAGTATTGTCTTTCATTAAAGCAGATTATAGGATTTTCTCATACATTGTGACTCCAATAACCAGTTTCTAACAGCAAACACTCAGAATAAAGTGAGATGATCTGCTAATGATCTAAATGTCTTGTTGAATGAGTGTTGATAGTCTGAGGATCATCAATATGAACAGAGAAACTGCTGAAAACACTCTTTATTTCATGTCAATAGTTCCTGTTTTCACCTCATTTATTATGCTGATGTCTTCAGATCTGCTGTAAATTGACACTTAAAGCTCATTTCATTGCTGTCAACAGACTGAGGGGATTTGTGGACCTCAAATATGAACAATTATTTTTGTCTTTGTGCTTTTAACTGTTTTTTACAGTTCTTTACTACTTTTCTAATATCTGTCAAAATATTAATGGAGAAACAGAACAAAGTTCTGAATTAGCATCAGATGCTTTACGATAGACCGATATATAAATTCTGAATGCAGTTAGTTTATGGGTGAAATACAAAAAGGGGTTAATATATCAAAAAAGAAAATAAAGCATATTTCAGGCATATTTAGAAGGAGAATCAGTTGATGACATTCAAACACTGTATTGAAGGATCACAGTGAAGCCTAAAATACTCTTTAATTGTCATTTTAAATCTTTATACTTTGCCCCTTTCCTTCAAACCACTAGATTTCACCTATTTGTCAGCAAGAATTATTTAATCATTTAAAATATAATGAAATTTAGTATGATATCTCTTATTTTTTATATATATTTTTATAAAGTACAGGTCAAAATAACTGATTCCTTTTTGCATTAAATATATCTGTTACACTAAATGATGATGGCACATTAAAACATTTTATTTTCACGAAAGTAATTTGAAACATTAAACACACTTCATTTAGTGGGTTTTCAATGTAAAATCACTTTTGTCCATTTCATTTGATGCAGACACTACAGTTTGATCTCTGGTCTTTAACCCTATAAAAACAAACACAGTAACTGATTTATTTTTGATTTGGGCAGATCATCTCCTCCAATCAATCTGCAGTTCAGTCAACAAAGCCCCGCCCACTGCAATTAACTTAATGAAGCTCTTCCCACAGCAGTCGCATCATCAGTCAAGCTCCTCCCACAGCAGTTCATCAATAAATGCAGGAATATTCCCATCAGACGAGCACTGAAGCATCATGAAGAGCTGAAAACTTCAAAGAACATGAGTGATCCAGAACCCTGCAGAATGAAACACACTGAAGATACTGAAGAACAAAGAGGTTGGTGTTTATTCTTCATTCATTCATGATGCTGAACAACATTCATGTCAGAAAGATTCAAACACTTCTGCACATTTAGAGAAACAGTAAACCTATGATACATAATGTTAATTTTTAATACTTGGTTTGAGAAACCGTCATATTAATTGTCAACATCAACTAAATATTTATTTTACATGTATTTCATATCTGGTTCACAATTTACAAGAGTGTTTCCAGTATTTAGGCATTTTCAATACAGTTTTCAACATTGTTGTTGGTTTTTTTAGGAATAAATTGTGAACACCAAAATGTATGAAGTAAATGAACTTTCCAGAATGGCTGACAGGGTTGTGAGTGTAACTACTGTGACTGGCCCTTAATATTTACAGTTTTTAGGAAAATAAATTAAATATCAACTTAAAAGTTGATGTCAAAATATGGCTGTTAATAACACATTGGATAATTTGGGCACAGTCCTCTCTTATAACAGATCGCTAATGTTGACATGCATTTCCTGTAAAACTGCTTAGAAACGTTACATATTGTGAAAAGTGCTATACAAATAAATGTGAATTGACTTTAAATGAAAATGGATTTTGTCATTGATCAAATATATTTAATATTTCTCACTACAGAAACATACTCTAATGTTTCAAATATAAAAATTGTCTAAGACTTAATTTTCCAACTACAACAAAAACTGAGATCAAACACCCTACAATAAAACAAACAAAAAAGCAATTTAAAATGCAAAAAAGAGGTTAAGTTCATTACAACAATGCTTTTTAAATTTCAGCCTATATGCAGCCGTTGAGTACTACAGCCTTTTTTTTATACCATCATATGTCACCAAAATTACCACAATTTTAGATTTTGGCTGCCTGAACTTGCTGGATTTTTTTTTTTACTTAAGTAAAGTAATATAACATAAAAAAATATATATCCTAAGTCAGGTATACATTTCTTATGTTTAGATTTATACCTTTGAGCAATTGATGTTATGTATTTCTTATTTTTAAATAGTCTTCTAAATGTCTAATTGTGTAATTGGCATGACACATTTTTACATGTCAAATAAAATGTTATACTTGATTCATTCTGTGCATCAGAATGATCTGAATATTTTATAGCAGTTGTCACAGCAAGTCTCAATTTTATAACCTTTCACTTCATATTTCTCTCTTTAAATTATTTTGATGTACTGAAAATTAAATGACTTTTTTTGTAATTTCAGAACTGATGGAAGTGAAGGAGGAGAGTGGAGAACTGAGTGAAGTGGAGGAGGAAGATCATGTCAAACCTGGAGAAAAACCTTTGAGTCGCTTAAAGACTAAAGAAATCTATCTAAGAAAAATAAATCTAAGAAATCTACAACCTGCACTCAGTGTGGAAAGTGTTTCTCAAGGAAACAATATCTTGAGGTTCACATGAGAGTTCATACAGGAGAGAAGCCGTTCACATGTGATCAGTGTGGAAAGAGTTTCACACAAAAAGGACTTCTTAAGAGTCACATGAAAGTTCACACTGGAGAGAAGCCACACACATGTAATCAGTGTGGGAAGAGCTGCACGCGATCATCAAACCTTAAAGAACACATGAGGATCCACACTGGAGAGAGGCCGTTCACATGTCATCAATGTGACAAAACATTTCGTGGGGAATCAGCCTTCAAGAGACACCTGAGAGTTCATACAAAGGAGAAGCCACATTCATGTTCTGTGTGTGGAAAGAGTTTTTCACTGCTGTATTATTTATATCAACATGAGAAAACACACACTGGTGTGAGAGAGTACATGTGCTTTGAGTGTGAGAAGACTTTTACTACAGTAAACCAATTAAAACTGCATCAGAGAATTCACACTGGAGAAAAACCATACAAGTGTTCACACTGTGTGGCAAGGGATTCAGTGATTCATTAAATCTGAAAACACATGAGAGGATCCACACTGGAGAAAAACCTTACAAATGTTCACACTGTGACAAGAGATTCAGTCTGTCATCAAATCTGAAACGGCATGAGAAGATCCACAGCAGAGAGAAGCGGCACACACACACGTGTGATCAGTCTGGAAAGAGTTTCTCTTTTAAAAATCAGCTGAAGATACACATGAAGCAGAAAAGCTGTGTAATTCAAACATACTACAGTTATGTCATGTAGTTTAAAGAGTTTTTCAGGCAAGAATATACTGGTTTAAAGCTCAAATTTGAGGTTTATTTTTAAAAGTAGTGCCTATTTGGAGTTTGGGCGCTCAGTGCTCATCTACCCCGCCGAGAACAGCCTAACATCGGCTAATCCTTCTGACATTTGCCACTGGTTCTGATGTTTCTGTAGTGGTTAAACATGAGATATAATTAATCTTTTGTAATTCTAACAGGTGATCTCTGGTCTCATGAATCTATAATTTGAACTAAAAGTGAAATCTCATAACTTTATATAGTTTTATATATTAGAGTTTACTGTTGTGGCCTATTTGAGCACTGACTTTGTATGTTTGATGAATCATTTTATTGTAGCTGCTTGTACTTTCATAATGGCTATTATTGACCATTAAAACTGACATTTAACAAAAAGAGTCAGTGTTGTGCTTTATATTTGTAGTGTTACAAGCTCTCATAGTCTATGGTTGGGAGACAGTAAACAAGGTTAAATTAAATTAGAAAGAGAAACAAAACCAAAAAACATGGAGGGTTGCCTTCAGTCCTCTGCCCCAGAAATGTGAATGAGCCACTTATTTATATAATATTTATTTTAATTATGCAGGGAAAATGGAAGCAAACTGTCTTCAGGAGAGGGGCTAGCCAAAACAACAAACAAAAGAATTACTAACTGTTAGAATGAAAACTAAATGACCTATGCAGGTAAAAGAAATAAACAACATAGGCTTCCCTCCACTCCTTGGCTAACCAAAAACAGGCATAAACATTACAAAAGAAAAAGTGGCACCCCCTCCCTACAGCTTCCTTTAACATAAAATTTATTTAATGTAAGAAAATACAATACCTTTTAGTTACCAAAACAACGTTAGAAACTAAAAAAGAAACCACTTCCTGGTAACGATAGGCCTCAGGGACAAGTTTGTACGCTAGTAACACTGCAGACTTGACCATGTCATAGTCAAGAGAGCTTTCTATAGGTAGAGATGAGCAAACTTCCTGGGCTTTTCCTGTAAGGCTACACTGGAGTAACAGAGCCCACAAATCTTTCGGCCAATTTAATTTATTAGCAACACATTTGAATGCAACAAAGTAAGAGTCGACTTCTGTTTCTCTGAATGGAGGCACAAGTCTTATATACTTACTGGCATCAAAACTATCACTAGAGGGTGCATGCGAAAAATCCTCAGTGTCTGTACAGAAATTAAGGGTGATGAGACTGACGTAGGTCTAGTACTGGGGTAGGCAAGTTCGGAGTAAATGCGTTAAATCAAACTCCAAAATAAATACCACTGCTACAAATACTTACAATACTTTCCTCCACACCTACAGTCGAAAACAGTCAAACAATCTTTAGAGAAAAGTACTTACCACCAGCAAATTAAATGGACGGACAAGCTCTCCCAGTCTAGGGTCAGGAGACAGTAACAGGGTTAAATTAATTTAGAAAGAGAAACAAAACCAAAGAATGTGCTTCTTACAGTCAGACTGATGGCTGGGCCCATAGTGATTATTTTTCTAAAGGCCCGCTTTTCCGGTTTGATAATGAGAGGCTCTTTTAGGCTTAAAAGAACCCTAAATTCCATCCTTTAATGTGGAAAATGAGAAATCTTCGGTCTTCGAGCCGCTGAAAAGTAAGCTGGGTCTATTTTATGTTTAAAAATGGCCAGAGGTCCAGTATGGCCGCTCGGGTGCCTCCTCCTTCTCGGAGCAAGTCGCAGAGACGGCAGGACTCGAAGAGGAAGAAGCAGGTTTTAAGGGAGGTGGTCAATCGCAGATGCCAGCACCATCTGTAATCGATTACCTTTCATTGTGAGGGTGACTTTACACCTGCCCTTGCCCCTTCTTCCTCCGCCTCTTGGGTTTTTGATTCGTTTAACATACTCTGGCACTTCTTAAACAGTCAGGCTAATGGCTGGGCCTTTGATGAATATTTTTCTAAGGGCCCGCCTTCTAGCTTGATAATAAAAGAATCTTTTTTAGGCTTCAAAGAACCCTAGATTCCATCCTTCCTTGTGAAAGAAAAGGAAAAGAGGAGTCTTCGGTCTTCAAGCCGCAGGAAGGTAAGCTGGGTCTATATTTATGTTTCTAAATATGTTGACCTTGTGTTCCTGTATAGTTTTTCCTGAGTATGTAGTCGGAAAAGGTAAGGGGTTTTTGGGCAAACTAAAGTTTGAGTTAGTACTCGTCAGTTCAGTTAATATTTATGTCTAGTGTCGGCCTTAATCGGCTGCCTGACATTGTTTGCTTGTTGATCTTCACTTTATTAACTCATATTCAGTGGAATTCAGAGGTGAAGCCCAGGCATTGCTATGCTTCGTGTGGCCCTGTAGGCCTACAGCTTACCGGCCCAGGCTAGGACTGGGTTTAGGTGTTTATTATTATAAATCACCCTTTGTATTACTATCCCTTGGTATGTTGTATAGTTCCTAGTTCTGGCCTCCTCTCAGAGTATTGTGGCGGAATGTGTGCTCCTCTTGTTTTAAGAGTAAAAGGTGTTTTTACTGAGTGCATGGCCTGTTGGGTGGTGTGGTCATGATTGCCACTAGCCGATGCAACGTGTTTGTGAGTTGTAGGCCTTCTGGGCCTCCTGTGTAACATGTTGGCATTCGTTTGTGTACTCCTCTCACTTTGAGAGTAACGTGTTTTACTGAGTACATTGCTGAGTGGCTGGCCTCTCAGGGTGAGTTTTATAGTAAACTTTACTGTGGTTTGGTTTTCTAAATTTTCTTCCTTGAGCCTGGTTTATGTTTATACTTTAGCTCTAGTTGAGCTAAGTAGCTACCTCATAAGTAGGTTGGTTCTATTTTGCTCCTAGAACTTTAGTGGCCACTAGACTAATGCCACATGTTTACAAGTAATAGGCCCTCGGGGCCTCCTTTGAGAGCATGTTGGTGTATGTAATAGTGTACTCCTCTCGCTGAGAGAGTTTTAGAGGTGTTTTACTGAGTACACTGCTGGTTGGCCAGGGCCCCAGGTGACTTATTGAACCTCTCTGTAGTTCATTTGTTTGTCCTCCCTGGAGCTTGAAACACTGCCACGAGCTGACACAATGTATCTGTCTGAAGTTGTAGGCCATTTTTTGGGCCTCCTTTAGATTATGATGGCGTATGTTGTACTCCTCTTGCTTTAAAGAGTAAAAGGTGCTTTTACTGAGTACACTGCTCATTGGATTGTATTAGGTGGACTGTTATGTGGACACTTTACAGTCTTATCTGCTGTTGCTGTTGTGTGGTTGTTTCTTGCTCCCAGCAAGATTGGTGTTCAAGGTGAGTGGCCTTGACAGGCCGCCCTTGGATTTTTCCCACTCCCACTTCTGGGGTTGTGACTTAAGCAGAATAACACGTATGAGTTTCTATTCCACATAGAACTATTTTCATGTTGTAGGCCCCTCTCTGGCCTCCATGATTATGTGCCTACAGTATGGTCTATCTGTTCGGTTGAGCTTTGTACTCCCCTGCTAGGGTTGTCTTGTATAGTGCTTAGCTCCCTAAGCTGATTTTAGGTTGAAGGCTTCCATGAGGCCCTCCATTGAGGATCAGCACCAGGCTGGTTTGTGCTCCCCTGTAGCAGGTTTCTCAGTGCACAGCCTCCTCAGTGCAAATAATCAAGCGCTGAGTAGATCCTAGGATTGAGCAGATTACACTCCCCTCAATAAGAGGGTTCATAGCATTCAGCTGAGTTCTGCTCTCCAGGATGCCCATCTCTACACGTGGGTTTGAGTTGCTTACTGCCTTTTTGCAGTCGCTCTTACTTGCTGTCTTCTCTGAAGAATGCGTTGTTGAGATTCTGTATTCAGACAGGGTTGGCCAATGCCAAGTTTGTCCCCCGTCAGACCAGGTTGGCCTCCCTGGTGGCATTGGAGTGACTACGTTCCCCCTTCTAGTGTTTCCTTTCGGTTCCAGGGCCACATTCCCTTAAAGGGAACTTCTTTCCTCTGAAGATTTGGTCCCAGAAGCCTTGGAGCAGCCTTGGTAGGCTTTCTACAGAAGGCCTCTTTGAGGTTTAGCTTGGGCTGTTGGCTGTAGGGAATGTTGTCACTGACAGCCTTTGTGTGACCCGAGGGTGAGTTGCTATCTGATGTTTCTTTCGAAACTGCTTGATGTCTAGCCATCTTATGGCATGTACTTTCCTTAAGCATGGCGGTGTGGGTATATCATTCCCCATAGCATTCTGAAATGCAGAGTTGAGTTCCCTTTCAAAAGGGAACATCTCAGGTTATGTATGTAACCATGGTTCCCTGAGAGCAGGGACTCTCAAGACTCTGCGTTGCCCAGACGATAAGATACTAACTGATTCTCTAGGCGCTCCTTATATACTTCTGGGTCACGCTATGATGATGTCATAGGCTGTCGCCGGCCAATAGAATTGGAGTGGTTTGATACTTGGCTTTCAGACATCGGTTCACGTGTGACATTCCCCATAGCGTTCTGTTCTCAGGGAACAATGGTTACATACGTAACCTGAGACGGTTTCCTACATTTTTTTAAATATAATTTAAAGTCGAGGAGAATTTCCAAAAGCCTGGACCAAATATTACACAGCATTCAAAAATTTGCTAGACCTGGCACCAATATAAAGGACTATAGAGTGATGCAGGTATGACATCACTTTGTAGGCCAAAACCCGGAAGCAAGTTAGCATTTTAGGACTTCCGGTTCCATTGCCCTAAAGTCAATGGGTTTTTTTAATGGGTTTTTGCTAAATCTCCTGAAATAAGGTCTGTTGTTCAAAAAGCCTCTAAATATTTTCACGTTTTGATCTATGACATAAAACACACCAGTTATAACCTGCTTGTGATTTTTTTTAAAACTTTATTGTGTCTTAAAAAGTGGCAGGGACTTTTGACGTCATCATGACAAACAAGACATTTGGACAGCATTTCTCATGAAAAAGTGGATAAGTATTCATACACAGCACAGATCATAATCAACAAGTATGTTTTTAAATAAAATTGTTTTTTAATAAAGTTTAAGGAAGCTTGGTGGTGGTGACGTTGATCCGCGACCATGGTGTGCTGTAGTCCGTTTATAGCCTACTGTTAGCTTTTTATATCTGATGACTTTATTTAGGTTTCACAATGTATGTTGTGTTAACTTGTAAAGATTATCTTGATAGATAAAACATGTAAGTGTCATAACCCTACATAGGGTTTCGATTGAGGGAACCCTAACTTACCTTCAATGCCGCTAACTTACCTACAAAGTGACGTTATACCTGCACCACTGCTCATGTTTGGAAGGTATTTTATCTTATATTAAAAAACAACAACATTCAAATGGCATTTTAGTATTATAAAGGGTTTACATTGTTTTGCTGATCATGTCTATTTTCAGGGCTCCTAGGAGTATTTAACAGCAGGTTTAAAGGATGAAAAAGAGTCTGAATCTTTGGGTAAAAAGGTAGTACAATTATATGTATTTTAACAAAAAAGCTCTGTTTCTGCTTCTGTAATAAAGTCAAAAATTAAATAGTTTCTAAACTTTTTAATTTAATTTTATGAATATACCTTTTAAAATATTAAAAGAACAGTATGTTTCTCATGATAATGTTGATAAGTTACCATGAGGTTACCATGAGCTTTATTTATCAGGAAACTTCAGGGATCAAGAGTGGCTCAAAAGTGAGATATATCAGCTATGTAAAGTTATTCAGTTTATTTTTAATTTGAGTTTGCGTTTGGAAAGAGTGCCAGAATTATGGAAAACATCTTGTGTGGTACCTGTACCCAAGATTACTACCCCTAAAGAACTAAATCATTATAGGCCTGTTGCATTAACATCTCACCTAATGAAAACATTGGAGAGGTTGGTCCTCGACCATCTCCAACCCCTGGTGTGTTCTACTGTGGATCCATTACAGTTTGCCTATAAACAGGGTATTGGAGTTGATGACGCAGTGACTTTTCTCGTGCATCGAGCACTCTCTCATTTGGAGAAAGCCGGAAATACAGTCAGGATTATTTTTTTCAATTTTTCAAGTGCTTTTAATACTATTAAGCCTTCAGTACTCAAGAACAAGATAGAGAGAGCTGGAGTGTTTCCTAGTTTAGTTAACTGGACTACCGACTACCTCACAAATAGACCCCAGTATGTGAGGTTGCAGGACTGTGTGTCTGATGTTGTGAGATGTAGCACAGGGGTTCCACAAGAAACGGTCTTAGCTCCATTTTTATTTACTTTATATACATCTGATTTTCGGTTTAATTCGGCTAGTTGTCATCTTCAGAAATTTTCAGATGACACTGCAGTTGTTGGGTGTATAACTGATAATAATGAAGATGAATATAGAGAATTGATTATGAACTTTGTTGATTGGTGTAAGCTAAATTGTCTTGAGCTTAATGCAAGTAAAACCAAATAAATTATAATAGATTTCTGAAAGAACACGCAGTCTGTACTTCCTATAAAAATATTGGGGGCGTGGATATTGAAATTGTGAAATCCTACAAATATCTGGGAGTTTACTTAAATAATAAATTGGATTGGTGTGACCACATTAATTACTTGTACAAAAAGGGCCAGAGTCGTGTTCACTTGTTGAGACAGTTGAGATCTTTTGGGGTTTGTCAAATCCTGTTAAGGACTTTTTATGATACTGTAGTAGCTTCTATTATTTTTTATGCTGTGGTTTGTTGGGGTGGGGGGATTTCTGGGAGAGACAAAAACAGACTTGACAAACTGATTAGGAAGTCAGGCTCAGTTATAGGGTGCTCTTTGTCCTCGGTTGATGAAATTGAGCAAGCAAGGATGGTTAGTAAATTGTCTTCCATCATGAAGTGTATATCTCACCCCCTCCATGACAGTGCAGGCTATGTGCAGTTCATTTAGTGACAGATTTATTTATCCACGTTGCTCTAGGGAGCGTTACAGAAGGTCTTTTCTCCCAACTGCTGTGAGATTATTTAATCAATTGTGATCATGACTTGAGTTTGATATGTCTGATATGGGTTTGTTAATAATGTATTTATTGTAGTATGTTGTGCTGCTGTGACAATTGAATTTCCCCTTTGGGGATTAATAAAGTAAATCAATCAATCATTCAATCAATCAAATAATACATTCAACTACATATATTCAAATAAGTAAATTAATAAACTGACTTGTGCATTATCTTGAGCCAGGCAAAAAGGTCCATGTGTGAATTCTCAAAGATTGAACCCTTCATAATCTCCTGTGAAAAGATGAAATACAACGTTAAAAATCATGACATTTGATAAATGCACAAAAGTTAGATAAAGCTTACTTTCTTAATGATCTATACAGATAGTGTCACACAACATTTACTCACTTATGACAAATCGGAGCAATATTTCACTGTAGACCAGGTAACTGAGGTTTTAATGACAGATACAACAGTTCCAGCTCTCTGATTCCTAACACTGTTGTCTGACACACATTCATAAAATGTCTAATATATTTTTGGCTATAGACTTGCTGCTAAAATGATACCAGGTTTAGAGGAGAATTATGCTTTCTGATATGTTGCATACAAACATGGATTTACAGTAATTAAATTACTATAATGTAATGAAAATGATTTGGTTATTTAGACTGAGGGAATTTTCTGTTGCTTGTGCATTAGGTAAGGTCCATATAGCAATCCAGTTACACAGGCTCCATCCCAACAGTGTTCAGTGGGGGTCCCACCAAATTTCACCCACAAGTCTTAAACCTATTCAACGAATCTGCTACTCAAACAATAATGTAATTAGGTTTTTTTGGCATTTGCACATTCCAGTTCAGAACCGCCACCAGGGGGGCAAACAGTTTAGTTTTATACCGACAATTGATATACTGATTTCTTGGTTTAGTGCAGTCCAATCAAGTCCTTCCTTTTAAAAAACCCCCTCTAATATCATGTTTTTATCTGTAAAAATATTCCTCTCTCACGGTGATCTCTCTGTGGGTTTTGTGATTGTTGTCATTTATGTAGGGAAAACACCCTAGGAAGTAAAATTAGCTCAAATGAAATATTTAGGGAATTATAAAGAGTTTTTTTAGATTACGACCGAGCAACTGATTCGTCCAGCGTCCATTTGCTCGAGCCGTAATAAGCTCTTGTAACGGATATAAATATCCAACAATCGTGAAAACACTGATTAGAGCAGGTAACTTGATCACAGTTTAAGACATTAAATCATAAAGCACATAATACAAGACACTTTCCTTTTAAAATCTACAAGAGATTTTATTTATTCTAACACAAACTAATCTAACACAAAGGCACGCACATACACACACACACATTCATACGCGTTGCAGTAAGAAGGAAATGGGAGAGAAAGAGTTTTGAAAGAGAGAGAGAGAGAGAGAGAGAGAGAGAGAGAGAGAGAGATCTGATTAACCGAATTCCTATCAATGCATTTCAAGGACCAGAACGAACCATGAATCATTCATTTATGCACCAGTTCAGTTTTGGTCTGGAGGTACTTGCTTGCGTTGACTTAAAGGTGAATTTCCCTCGTCGTGCAGAGAGGGGTTTCCCAAGTCGATGATTGGTCCAGATCAGGTCCGTGTGGAACAATGAAGGAAGTCTCTTTGTCGCTGGAGTTGAAGCGGCAAAAGTCGTTGGTTGAACTTTGCGGCGAAACGTAGGACACGAGACTTTCAGCGGTAAAGGAAAATTAAGTAAAGAAAAGAAAAGTGAGTGAAGGTTGGATGGCTTGAATGAGCGGCTGGTCTGTTCTTCTTGTTACTCCATTGTTCTTGGTACTCTGGTCATGGTTTCTCTTACCAGAACTAACCAACTCCAGTTCGTTTACTAACCAACTTCTCTCCCCTCACTATCTTGCAATATGATCATTTAAACTTAGTTGTTTGTCACACCTCTGAGGAGTCTTGGCCAATCAGACATTGTCCTGCTTCAAGAGGGCCTTCCTCTGCCCCCAATAAAACATAAGTGTCACATCCCGGTCTGTCTCTGCTTTAGCAGAGTGCCATTTTAACATAATTGCTATTAAATGGAATACAATACATTTTAAACAGATTTCATTCAAGTCAGGATATAGGAAAGGGAGAAAGAATCAAATTAAGTCCAAATAAGGCATACTTTCAGTCATTCAGTCAAGAGTTAACACATTTACATGAATTGTGAGTGTTTCTAAAGCCTAACTGTTTACAGGTAGTACTTGTGGACACATAATGCAAAATGTATGTAGTTAAAAGATGTTTGATAAGTCTGTTAAAATTGTTGGAACAATTTTGAAGCAGATTTATTTGTTCAACAGTCTCTTTGGCTCTCCTGTGAAGTAAGGAAACAAAAGGGTCTGGATTGTCTCTCTGTCTTCTTGGGTGACCCTTTGGTATGTCGCTTCTGCTATCAGGAAGCATGTGTCGTAAAAGTAATCAGCCTGGCTTTATCTGCAGACGGTCCGGAGCCGGAACCTCAATTCTGAATTAGAATTATGTTTTGAAAGAATCATCTAAAGGATTCATTTGTCTGGTTCGTCCACAGTTCTTACATTTATAATTAACATCTCAAACAAGCCTACTAATGAACTTATGTGACATCATTAATAGGAAGTGACATCATAGAAGTCTTCACCTTCTTTAATAATTATAACTAAATTATATTTTGAAGGTAGGCTTGTTTGAGATGCGCCTAACCTCGCCTGAAGTTCAGCCGAGAGTAGGCGGCTGCAGTGAGGAGAGGAGTGAAAAAAGTGCAGGACAGACGGACAGTTTTCTGTTCTCCTAGTGGATCATCAGAAACTATGAGATCAAAGGCGGATATCACGGGATTCACACTCTGTGTTGCTGATAAACTGGATTAAATTTAAGTTATGTTGCTTTTATATAAAAATAAACACAATGAACAAGACACCCAAAGTACTTGTTATTTATTTCCATTCAAAAGATGTGTGTATCACTCATTTTAAATTTAATTATAGACATGTTTTTATATATATTTTTTATAAATGACAACAATCACATAACCCATAGAGAGATCGCACTGTCAGAGAGTTTGAGAATATTTGCACATAAAACATAAAATTTTAAAATCGTAAAATCATGGTATTAGAGTTTTAAAATCAAACATTTTAAAAGAGATCAATACATCACGGTTGTTTAAACCAATAAGCTTTAAGCTGTGTCTTCAGCAAGTCGTTTCCCATCATGCTTTTGGTCAGCGCAGTCGGTGGAGAGCAACTGCAGAATCTGATGAGTCCGCCTCGCCCTCGCGAGAGGTTTTTGACGCACGTCGGCATGACATCAGAGCAAGGCAGCCCACCCTCGGACACAATTCTAACCGGCATGCATCTCGCGGTGATCGGTTCTGTGCAGAATTTACTCATCTCAATGCTGTTGGTAAGTGTAATTTTATCGTGGTAATTTTGTCTTTAATTTCAACTAAGTATTACAAAAATGTGTCAAAAAACTACACTCACCTGAAAAACAAACAATAGGAAATCTGATGAAACATTGAAAATTAATTTAATACAAACTTAAGAAAACACCACAGAAAACCGGATAATAGGAATTCCACAATTACCTGAAAAAAAAAAAAAAAAATAAGTATAATGCTCACCTGAGAAAATACATGAACAACAAATGATTTTTATTTTTTATTTTTTGAAACAATATTATATAGGTGCAGTTCCACAAATTACAGATGGGACACACTGCAGGACAATGACGGAAAGCTCATCCACTATTAGAACCTGTTAACACTGGTGTTCCACCCAGTTATGCTCCGTTCCATCCTGTTAGTTCCATCCTGTTCATCCTGTTAGTCATTTTATATAATAATTTGACAGCAACATTACATTTTTGGCATACTTTTGTCTTATTTTGTGAGGTGAGGAGGACTAACAGCATATATATGTTTTTGAACAAAAAATGTGTATTATTTACCACCCTATTGGCAAAAATGGCCACAAAAAAGGACCTATTCTTAATAATGAAGACATATTATATTCATCAATAATTGTTTTGTTATTTTTTTGAAAATAAAAAAATAATAAGATGGCATAAGTGACATATACTATCCAAGAAAAGCTCATTATTGTTTAACATTTACATTATTAACATGTTGTGATGACTATGCATATGTCCCTAACAGGGTGGAATATTTTCATGGCCAGTGTCTGGACAATCTACCTATAATTATTATTTTTTGAGTCGCCGAGCTTGACCAATATGTATCCTAATAGTTAAACGTCACTATTTTGGTAGAATGCAAAAAACATAAAAATCATGTACCTTTTTTTCCAACACTTATGAAGCCAAAATGTTACTGCATACCAGGAATGACCCATGAATGAACTCTGCTTAATGAACTCATACAACCTTTTTACCAAATTTGTTCGTATCATATTTAATACAAAGATGGTAAAACAGTCTATGCATTTCTGTGATTGTAGACAATGCAGCGTCTGAGCAGGACTTTTATTTTGGAGCGGCGGCATGATGTCATAAGACTGCGCCGCGGTCCTGCATCTGTTGTGATTCTTCTGAATAAAGGTTTGTTTTAAGAACTTGAGCTGTTTTAATCGACAGAAACAGTACAATGATTAATAGTTGTGTGTTTTGTTTTAAACAAGCGATGTGAGTTTATTTACTATTTAATGTAACATTGTGATTCTTTATCTAACTGTAATGAAGGATATTTGTGTGAGTAAAACTCATCCACTGATGAGAAACAGTAAACCTGCGTCTCATTTCTCTCTCTATAAATCATAAATCAGTTTATCATGAACACGAGTTCAGTCTCTGGAGAGTCATGATGGAGAAACTGAACTTTTCAACTGTGAGTCAATTGAGTCAAACACTTTGAACAATGATTCAGTGAATCACGACTCGTGCTGCTCAAACAGTGAACATGAACGAGAACAACAAACACTAACAAACTAACTAAACATGTTTTCATCAGTCATAAATGCCTAAATATGAAGTTTATTCATTTGCAGCGTTAGTTTTTAGAGATTTTGTCTAACAAGGTCATTTAAGACCATTAACTCTGTTAATTATTCTCCTAAAGATGGCGTTTAAAACAGAGAAGAGTGAAGATATAAAGATGGAGTTTATTAAAGATGAGACTGAAGACATGAAGATGGAGATTAAAAAAGGGGAGGAGAGTGAAGATATAAAGATGGTGTTTATTAAAGAGGAGGAGAGTGAAGACATAAAGATTGAGTTTATTAAAGAGGAGACTGAAGACATAAAGATTGATGAAACATTCAGAGTGAAACATGAAGAAACTGAGGAACAAACAGGTTGGTTTTACTCTTCACAGCTGAACTCAGTCATTTGATCCTTATAAAAATGTTCAGCTCTACAGATATAGAGAATATACAGTATAATCTTACAGAAAAGTGTCCTAATTCACTCTCAACTTCTTTAAGTTCACTTACTTGAGTTAGAGTTTGTAATTAAGCATTATTAACTCATTACAATAGTGAGTAAATGTAGTAATGTGTAACTATATCACTTTAAATTCAGTGTTTCCATTAAGGGTGCGTTCACACTTGTAGTTTGGTTCATTTGGTCTGGACCAAAGAAGAAAAAAAAACATTTAGTCCTGGTCCGATTAGCATTCAGATTAGCAATTTTATTTAGCAGTGGTGAGCGTCCAGCGTGCGACACGGTAAACAGATCAACATTGTAAACGAAATTCTACAAAACTTCAGTGAAAAAAAAAATAAATAAAATGATCATGCAACGCGATAAAATAGCTTCTATTCCCTGCAAACGATACCATTAAAAATGTTAACGTTCCACTTAATGGCAGAAACAAAATAAAAGGTAAGCAAGAATCCGTATTAATTTCAGTACGAGTAATAGAGGGCGATCCTGTCAAAATGGCGGCACCGCCCCGGCATGCAACGAGGCGTGAAGTCGGTTCGTATTCTCTATTGCCTATTTTGAGACGGAACTTACCGAACCGCCAAAACAATGCTGTTTTCTGAGGTAAATGCGCTCGCTGTGTGTGCGTTGCCTGCGTGTGATGGTATTTTGGCCAGCTGGGAACTCGTGAAGAGCTTATAAAATGTGTAAAGTAGTCAAAACAGCGGCGGGAATCCATCCGTCACACACACAAACTATCTGCTGCGCAGAGACGCGCATCTGATGCCTGTGATGGGCAAACTCGCAACTATGACAAGAAAAACCCACATGCGTGAGGATTCTGTCCTTTTTATGGTCTCGTCTTCCTGTTTTTGGTTCGTTTACATGTCTTTGGTCCGTGTTGCGTTCACATATCATTCGAACCGCACCAGAGTTCGTTTGGAAGCGGACCGAGACCCATCTTTTCAGCGGTCTCGGTCCGCTTGTTTGGTGCGGGCCAGGGTTCGGATAGCAGCGTTCACACATCTTCAAATGAACCTCACTAACTGAGCAATCGCACCAGGGTTCGTTTTAATAGAACCAAACGTGAACGCACACTAAATCTGATCCTGGACCACAAAACCGCGGGTACAAATATACAAATATACCCGCGCAAGTTGCAGAAAATATTAGTAAATTAGTAAGCAGCTACCTAATTCAGTAACTTGCTAACTAATAATTTTGATGCGATATAAGGTCAGTAAGAGATTCATTGTGCAGTGTAGCCAGCTTCATTGATTATTACAGGAGTTTACACAACATTGCAGAACTTGAAGTTTGAAAATTATATAGATCGACATGATGATAACCAGCATTGGACGGGACAGAAAATAACTAATAGACCTGCCACATATTCAATTACGTGTTATGGGTTTCTTTGTTGTTCATCGACTTTGTCTTTGACTTAAACAAAACATTAAAGGTGCCCAAGAATGCTTTTTCACAAGATGTAATATAAATCTAAGGAGTCCCCTGAATGTGTCTGTGAAGTTTAAGCTCAGCTTTTTTTTTTTTAATACATTTTTATAACTGCCTATTTTGGGACATCATCATAAACAATGCACTGATTTACACTCGATGCCGCCCCTTTAAATGCTCACGCTCCTTGCCAAACGAGCTGTCAACTATATTACAGCGCATTTACAAAGTTCACACAGCTAATATAACCCTCAAATGGATCTTTACGAGATGTTCATCATGCATGCTGTATGCATGGTTCGAATTATGTGAGTAAAGTATTTATTTGGATGTTAACGTTTTATTCTGAGTGAATTTGAGGCTGTGCTCCGTGGCTAATGGCTAATGCTACATTGTTGGAGAAATTTATAAAAAATGAAGTTGTGTTTATACATTATACAGACTGCAAGTGTTTAAAAATGAAAATAGCGACGGCTTTTGTCTCCGTGAATACAGTAATAAACGATGGTAACTTTAACCTCATTTAACAGTACATTAGCAACATGCTAACGAAACATTTAGAAAGACAGTTTACAAATATCACTAAAAATATCATGGATCATGTCAGTTATTATTACTCCATCTGCCATTTTTCGCTGTTGTTCTTGCTTGCTTACCTATTCTGATGATTCAGCTGTGCACAGATCCAGACGTTACTGGCTTGTGTAATCCCTTAAACATGAGCTGGCATTATGCAAATATTGGGGCGTACACCCCGACTGTTACATAACAGTCAGTGTTATGTTGAGATTCGCCTGTTCTTCGGAGGTCTTTTAAACAAATGAGATTTATATAAGTAGGAGGAAACAATGGAGTTTGAGACTCACTGTATGTCTTTTCCATGTACTGAACTCTTGTTATTTAACTATGCCAATATAAATTCAATTTTTGAATCTAGGGCACCTTTAAAATAGTTCCAATATTTTTTGCTTTACTAGTTACGAGAACAGTTTGTCATAATGTATGATTAAGAGCTCATATTAAAAACAGATTTTATAGTTAAGTCATGGCAATAAACTATGGAAGTGTCTGCTGCTAAATAAAAAATTAAAAAGGTAATTGCAACTTTTTATCTCAAAATTTTAAAAAAATCTGACCTTTCATAATTATGTATAATATATAAACTCGCAATTGTGTTAAGTCAAAATTACAAATTGCATAACTGTGAAATAAACTCGCAATTGACCCTTCACCGGGAGTTTGATTGACACGCGATCTAACCAGTCAGAACGCAGAATCCGCCATTTTGTCCGACAAAGCAGTCACGAGTTACAAGATTAACTTTGGTGGAGTTAAACTTGAAAAATTGTGTAAATTGACATCTCTGCAATGTATTTTTCACTGTGTGTGGCGTGACCGCGCCACAGCTTGTCGGACAAAGCAACAGCAACTAAGGGGGGCGGGTCTTTGCGAAGGGTCAATTGCGAGGAAAACAGTCAGAATAGTGAGATACAAAAACGGTAATTTCAACTTTTTTTTAAATTCTGTGGCGGAAACAAGCTTCCATAGTCATAATGTATGATTAAGAGCTCATATTATTATTATTACTTTAGAGTGTGATCCTTGTCTTTTATTTCTGCCATAGTAAAATTTAAAATGTCCTGGAAAAGTCCTGGAAAATGATCGCTGAAAAAGAGTGGGAACCCTGAAATGGTTATCGTGCCACCAGCTGGCAGCAATAAGTGTGGCACATAGTCAAGCCTTTAAAATTATAATTTTATAGTTACAGTATTTTCTGGAACATAAGTGCATCTGCAAATCAACTCCATAGCAGATTCCAAGCAATCCGAGCAAAGAGCTTAGAGAGGTACATTTAACCCTTATATTCCCAAACAAAGAGTGCACAAGTTTTAAAGTAGCTAGACAGATTCTGCCAGTGTTGGTTCAGTGTAGACCAGGGGTCTCAAACTCAAATTGGCGGGGGGCCGTTTCTGTGATTGACACCTCATAGAAGGGCCATATTAACAAGCGCAAGAAAATTTTCAGAAAATTTACTTTCCTTTGCATTATTTCTCATTTACTTCAAATTTCATTAGGCTTACTAAAATATTTTATACCTATACTATTAATATTTTATTTACCATACTAAATGTAAACAGCAGTGGAGGGGTCAGAAAAAAACAAAAAACTAGAGCTATATATCAACTTTATTTTGCCAAAAAATATAAATCTCTTATTGTTACATACATTATTAGTTTTTAACATTTAGTGGAAGTATTTTCCCTTACTTTATGTTAGCTTAAATAACATTAAAAATCTTGCACTGAACAACACTGTACTGAACAAATACAATCCCTGAATACATTTGTACACTCTTCTGTTTCTTGACAGACACCTGCAGCGCTTGTGCTCACACAGCTGAGACACATTTGTCCAAGATGCCGTTTGAGCATCGGTAACGTTTAATGGTTTCATCGGACGCGTTTCGGTGGTTTAAATCGACGCTTGTGACTTAAAGTCGAGTGCTTTTACTGTAATTTAGGCAAGCACGCTCATAATAGAAGCGATGCGGTTGAGAGCTCGGCTCATGGTTGCATAGCAACGACAGACGCCACTGGAGCAAAAGAGCACTGGAAAGAAGAATGCGGCTCGGCCGCTTATGTGACGCGATATGTGAATGCCCCTTAGAACGGCGACTTTTTCTTTGCATATCAGACAGGTAGCAACTAGAGAACAATAATAATAATAATAATTTAGCGGGCATGATTATGTTTTATTTTTGAGATCAGTTGCGGGCCGGGTGGAGGGGGAGGGCTATTTGAGACCCCTGGTGTAAACAATGATGTACATCTGAGTCTTTAATATGGAGGGAAGTTAGCAAGGGAAGGGCCTATTCAAACACACCTGCCCCTAAAGACCTTAGTCATTGCTTCAGGTGTGTTTGATCAGGGTTGGAGCTGAACTCTGCAGGAAATGTAGATCCAAAGCCACTGGAAGGCAAGCCTGCAACCTTTAGCCAAAAAAGCATAACGGCTAATGCTAACGCTCTGCCCCCGTGGTACGCAGGGAAGAAGACCAGAGGCTGTTTTTTGAATGGATGTCAATGGATGAGAGGCTTCACTATGCTGATTAAACAGCTTTTGTGGGGAAATAGTTAATGATTTAATTTATCTACAGCCTGTTTGTTGATCTTCAGCATGTTTTACACTAAACAATACTTTAGAATAGATGTGTAACATTTTAGAAGAGGTGCGCGTCAGACTACATCCTAGGCTACGCGTGGTACTCACAGCCTACGGTGTACCTACGGGGTACACACGACGCAGAAGTATGAATCGGCCTTAAGTCTTCAGGAATGCTTGAAAATTACAGGCAGGTGTATTTGATTAGGGATGAAACTTAACTCTGCAAAAGAGTGGCCCTCCAGTACCAAAGCTGCCCATTCCTGATCCATACAGTAGGATAGGGTATAGATCATACAGGTTGTTGATTTTGATGCTTTAAATGTCTAAATTGTTTTTTTGTCTATTTTTGCCCTAGACCTGATGGCACTGAGAGAGGCAAGTCATGAACTTAATGAAAGGGAAGAAGGGAAAGAACATTATAATTTAATGAGTGAAGAAAAACCAACAAAGGTTTCCTTACAAAAAGGAGCTCAAAAGACAGGAACTAAAAGTTATTTCACCTGCCAACAGTGTGGAAAGAGTTTCAGTCGAAAAGGTAACCTTAAGGACCACATGATGATTCACACTGGAGAAAAGCCTTACACCTGCACTTTGTGTGGGAATGGCTTCAAACGGGAGCAAAGCCTCAGGCAACACATGAGAATTCACACTGGAGAAAAGCCTTACACCTGCCAACAATGTGGAAAGAGTTTCAGTCAAAAAGGAAACCTTATAGTCCACATGAGAACTCACACTGGACAGAGTCCTTTCACCTGCAAACTGTGTGGAAAGAGTTTCATTAGAAATGTAAACCTTAAAGTCCACATGAGAATTCACACTGGAGAAAAGCCTTACACCTGCCAACAGTGTGGAAAGAGTTTCAGTCAAAAAGGAAACCTTAAAGACCACATGACAACTCACACAGGAGAAAAGCCTCAAGCTTTGATTCATTATTTTCTAATATCAAAATAAAATTGAACAGCTCAATATTGCAATAAATCGAGGTTGACAACAGTTTACAAAGCTTACGCTACTATCACAAACTCAAAATTCCTATTTTTTTTTGCATCGTTTACGGTTGATCAAATCTATCAAACCGAGAAAACCAGAATGAGCTTTCATCATTTATCAGTTGTCACCTTTTATAGCGTTTTGTGTCTGCTGATACTGAAATGAATATGGAACCAGCTTACCTTATTGTTTTTGACTTGGTTAAATATTCGCATTCTTCATGGTATCATTTGCAGGGAAGAGAAGATATTTTATCCCATTGAATGATTATTTGGTGTTTTCACTTCAGTTTTTTTAGAATTCGGTTTACAATGTTGATCTGGTTACCATGAGAACAGTGTCACGTGCTGCAGCTTCAGCCATCATATGGGAGAAAATGTCAGAATAAATAAATGTGTTCAACAAACTGACAGATGTCGATCCATTTCTTTGTTGGTAGGGTGTAAATATTCACTTTCCCATATGGCCATGAAGGAGAATCGGATGGGCATTCAGTAGACAGACACTGACACACTGTATTTTTTTTTTTGTATTTATTTCAATAAATGACAACCAAAATCAAACCCATAGAAGCTTGTGAACAGTTTTTAAGTGGCTGTGTGCAAGTTATACTCATTCACAAGCTGAGTGAGAGTCATACTCGCAAATGTAATGTTAATTAAACTGCAAGCAGCGCTGAAAGAGCCCTCGCACCCGGGCTGACTGCCACCCGTTGGCCTTCGGAAAAGAGTGAACAGTGGGCGACATGAATATAAGCGAGTAAATACAGGAGAATTATGGCAAAGTCATTTCAAAGTGGCACACTTCCTGCTGCCAACAAGTGGCAGTTTGAGCATAACCGAATATTGTGATATAGATGTGTTCAGGCCAGAAATATTATAAAACGTGTTAAGTTTGAAGCAGATTGGACATTGAGTTACAACAATTTTCTGTTTTGTGGCATTAATCGCATAAATTAGCACTCAGCCAAGTGCTGCAAGATTTAACGTGTCTCGCATGTTTGGTACTTCGTGGCATATTGAAATGTGTTTCTGGTGGTGAATTACATGTAAAACATGCCATTTCCTGTTGCCAGCAGGTGGCGCTACCACTAATTGAATATTGTCATAAAGAAGAAATGTCTTTAGGTCAGGACTCTTATCACACATGTGAAGTTTGGAGCAGATCGGACATAGTATGCTTGAGTTACAACAGCTTCCTCCTTCATGGCAAAACATCAGACTTTGTCAGGCCGCCACGGACATGCCCTTAAGCGAAAACTCAAGATCTTTGAAATTTATCATCGCTAAGGTCTTGAGATTAGACTGACAACATTTGATGTTGATCTGGTTAAATCTCTATGAGGAGTTAATCACAGTATAAAACATGTTATTTCCTGTTGCCCACAGGTGGCGATATGACTATAACTGAATATTGCCATGTTGATATCTTCAGGTCAGGACTCTAATAAAACATGTAAAGTTTGGGGCAGATCGGACATTGTATACTCGAGTTACAAGAACTTCCTGTTTCATGGTGAAACATCAAAGTTTGTCAGGCCGCCACGAACACACCCTTCAGCGAAAACTCTATATTTTCACGATTTAACGTCACAAAGGCCTTTAGATTAGACTGACCAAAAATGATATTGATCTGATAAAGGCTCTAGGAGGAGTTTGTTAAAGTACAACATCTGGAAAATGGCAAAAAATGGCAAGTTAATTCAAGACATCTGACTTCCTGTTCGGTTTGAGCTTTCGCTCCAAGAGACTTTTTTTGTAAGTATCGGGCTGTTAAATGTGTGTACCGAATTGATTCATTTTAACTTTAAACATGGATCATGGGTTGATCTATTTTTGGAGTTTCCATTGATAAAATGCTGTTCTGAAATGATTCAATGGCTGCATCTGAAAACCTGCAGCTGCCTTACTGTCTTATAAGAGAATGACTTGTACAGCAGCGTTTTTGCATGAAGGCACCTCACGAAACTGATTTCAGACAGACTTCTGAGGCAGCGTAACAGTTTAATGATCTACAGCAAAATAGCACAATTAAAATAGCGCATATAATTAATAGCTACAGTAGTAATTTCTTGATATCAAAATTTAAATGTTGGACAAAATCCTATATTTATACACAAACTGAGCAGCAAACACAACTTTCGGATGCCATCTTTATTTTTCTAGCTCAACTGTCACAGAATGGAAAGCACAGGATTGTGGGATATCAAAGGCAGGTAAGGATACATCTATGCTTCTTTCAAAAATCGATCTGAGGAATGTATCTCATGAGACAGGAAGTGAAGCTAACATTGGATTTGGATGTGCCTTGATGTCTTCCTTTCTTAAAATGAAGGCAGAATTTTCCAGGATGCAGCCAGTGAGTCGAGGCTGTAATGTGATTGAATCAGCTGTACCTCATAAACCAATCAGAAGTTTGATCTACTTGTATAAGAAGATCTGGAGGTATTGGAGCTGGATAAATGGATCCTCAGGTTGGTCTGACACAGAGGCTGCGTCCGAAACTGCCTACTCAGAGAGTACTTAATTTCAATAAGTACTTACTTAAAGAGGGCTAAAAGTGTAGGTACTTAATAGCCAAATTTTGTTGAGTATGAATGAGATCTGGACATAATCTGCCATGGTGATATTATCATGTGACGACGTTATCACAGGCGCAACAACTTAAAATGATATGAGTGACAGGTTTAATTCATCTGTCTGTAAATATCTTGATATTGACTAAACTGCTTATTTTGTGGTCTTGTTGAAAAAAACAGCTGCCCAGTAATTTTGTAATTGTTGTAATTGTAGCAACAAATATATTTTGGGTTGATTTAAAGTTCTTATATTTTTAACTACTAATGTGAGTTTATATTTTGTTACGAAAACCCAAATTCGCGTGAATGTGTTAATTTCTTTATCTTATATACAAAAATGTTCATCCACAAGCAAAAGTGGCATAAATCTCCTTTACGTTTTCCTTTTTCTTGGTGAATTAGCTCTAGTTTCATCCCTCAGGCTTATAAATAAAAACTTTTATGCATTATGATGTATTAAAAATATTTAACCTTGTCATCATGCTTTATGTCTGTGTATATAATTGCAAACTATGATGTATACAAGAAGTTTTTTTGTTTGTTTTTTGTCATTATTATTGTTCATTGGTAAAGATTAAACTATGGTATTTTCCCTGATCTTGTATGTTATTATAGGTCCTGCTCCTGCAATAAAAATACAAAAATACAATAAAAAGCACAGAACTATAGCACCAGTAACTCCACAACCCTACCTAGTTCGGTTTTCATCATTGTTAGCAATTTCTGAAGCCAATGAAGATGTCGGCAAAACTGCTCGAAGATCTCACAATTGGAGAAGGCTGATTTTATAAATTTTTAAAAATGCAAGTATAAACTACTCAAAATTAAGATTACCCCAGAATGAATTGCTTTGCTAGCCCACCCCAAAATTTACACACAATAATATTGATAATAATAATGCTGATAAACCAAAACTTACATTACTTTTCATTTTACTTATTTAGTAAAACAAGCAAAATGTAATGTTTTGTCATATGACAGCTATGCATGAACACACACTAGACAAATACAGCTGATGTGAATACATCTCCATTTACAGTCAATTCATGCATTAATTCATTGTTAATTCACTGATAATAGCGTAGTAAAAAAGTAAAAGAATTAATAAAAGCAATAATGACAATAAATAAATGCATATACAAATCAACAACACACAAAACAAAGCTTTATTCAAATGTATTGATCTAACAATCAGGCATTTACAGTCTTGCTGCCATCTCAACACAGCTGTGCCAATTCTGCGGCTTTATTCTGATGAAGCAGCTGATGAACACCTTCATCCATCATGTCCTTTGATATTGATGCTTGTGTAGCGAATTAACTCAAAGGGGAAATATTAATAATTATTCATAACTCATCATTAATTATGAATATGTAAATCAGTTAATTGGATTAACTGGATGTAGCTACATTAAGGTTAATATTACAATCAATTAACGTGTTCGTCCAGTGAACACTCAGTGTTGATTGTTTATTAATTCTAAGAAATGTTCATTTCCAGGTTATGGAAAAGCAACGTTCTTATTGTACAGTACAACTCAGAGCGCGTAGTCAGGATCTAAATCAATTAAGAGACAATTTATTAGCAGACGGAGTCAGAACCAAACATGTATTGTGCACAATCTTTATTAACTAACTAACAAACACATAACATACATGAAGGTCACACACATACGTAGGTAAGAATGAGCAATGATAGAGTTGAACCGGAAGTGGAACTGTTAATAGAGCTATAGGAAAATCTCAAAGACAATCTGGAAAAGAATCATCAGTTTCCGCGTTAATAAAACACCTTTGCTGACAAAGGTTTGTTTTACAAGTCAATACTTAATTGCTGTTTAGTGTTCAAATGTATGATACTTGCAAGATACCTTTAGGCTGAGGAGCATCAGATCTGCAGGCTGAGGAGAAATCTTGATGATTCGATCTAAAGTTGTTGCCAGTATCTTTTGTGTTGGATGAAGTACTATGACACAACTTAAACTGTTAATTTGACTCTTAGTGGGCAAAAAGTTCTTTCTCTCTCTCATAGACGACAACACGCTTCTTGTCAGGGCTTTTACGACTGAGCAAGATTAACTGGCAGAGATCAGTATCAGCAGAGACCGAGTCAACTAGATCACCCATTGTGAAGGCCTCATCAACATGACAGCCAGTGCCACAATTCCTCAACAGACCGTCCATACCAGCGTGATGAATACGATCCTCAACTGGATGGAACTGGATTAAATACTTTAAATGTTGCGATCCTATCACAAAGCACTGTTCGCCAGAGGAGAAATGTCAGTTTTAATGATCAATAACAGTCATTATAAAAATATAAGCAAAAGGTACATTTACATTTACAGGTATAAGAAGCTACAGTAAAAATTTAAGCAAACAGTTCAGTCAAACGTTCAAAGTAGCGCTCTAATGGACTACAACGGTAAAGTTAAATAGCCTAAATATATAAAGTTATGAAACTTTACCCTCAGCCAAAACGATTTTCCAGGGAACAAATTATATATTAATGAGACCAAAGATTGCCTGTTACATATACAAAAGATGATTTATATCTCATGTTTAACCACTACAGAGTCATCAGAGTCAGCGGCAAACATCAGAAGGACTAGCCGAGGTAAGGCTGCTCTTGGCGGTGTACATGAGCGCTGAATGCCCAGTGATCGTCTGGATCTCACAACTCCGACAACGTCAGATCAAATTTTCAAAAAGGAGCTTTCTTTATCAATAAACCACAGATTTGATCTTGGTGCTGTTGCTCTGTGTCTGCTGTTGAATTATCCAGGTTGTTGATGAGGAGCGACCCCTGATGTGATTGTGAAGCACTTACGGTGTACAGTAGTACATAGTAAAGTGCTATATAAATGCCTCATTCATTCATTAGATATCCATTATTTAATATGCGTTCTTGGCTAGATGTGAACTTTGAATTGGATCAGTACTCGGGACGCAGCTGATGACGTTTCACAAGAACAGACAAGTACAGTTCAAATCCCCGAATTTGTTCTTGATCCGACTTTTATCGAGGATACATCGAGAGGGGACTTGAGACAGCCAGGTATCCCAGAATGCCTCTCACATCAACCAGCAACAGTTAAACTACATGTCTAGACATAATAACATGGGGGACAGTATTTTCCCCAAAGTGAGCCGTCAGCTCCAGTCCACTACAATTTGAAGTGGTTAAGGCCCGGGTATATGTCATCTCCCACGTTCTGCTCCATCTCGCGCACAGTTGAGTGTGCAAGCCGTGTCTCGTGTCCATCATCTTTCAATTACATCTTTCAAAGTATACTAAACCACGGATGCACGTGGATCACCAAGTTTGACACATGCACAATAAAACATTTTCTTTAGTATTACCAGACATCATGTCATCAATGGGACATTCGCTGGGTAGGAACGAAGAAGAAAAATAGTGCATCCACCATTGCAACATAGTTCAGAAGATGCACCAAGAGAACAGGAATTAAAAATGATGGGGAAAGCATGCCTCTGAGTTTGTCTTGTTTTTGAATCGCTTTTCACACTCTTCTTTGACGACTGCACATTGTGCTAAGTACTGTGCGTATTGCCACCTAGTGGACTCTTCCGTCTTGCTTGTGCATGTGCACCATCTGCACAGTCTTGAAATTTGAGCTGCCTGCGGACGGGGTGTGCGGCTGGCCATGAGCCTGCTGCTTGACGAAAATTATGAATGTCAGATTCACAAACGAGGACGGCCGAAGTATACCCAGGGCTTCAGTGATCACAAAAATTCAGCTGCAGGCTGCCACTGTTCAGAGAGCAAAGCTAAGTTACACAGAAGAATTTTTTTGTTCAGCACATAAAAATGAACTACTTCATTTCAGACTGTGGAGATGTGGTTTCTCCTCTGCATGGATCTTCATGTGTATCTTCAGGTGACTTTTAAAAGAGAAACTCTTTCCACACTGATCACACGTGTGCGGCTTCTCTCTGCTGTGGATCATCTCATGTGTTTTCAGAGATGATGACTGACTGAATCTCTTGTTACACTGTGAACACTTATAAGGCTTTTTTCCAGTGTGAATCCTCTCATGTCTTTTCAGAGTTGATGAGTCACTGAATCTCTTGTCACAGTGTGAACACTTGTAAGGTTTTTCTCCAGTGTGAATTCTCTCATGACGTTTTAAATGGTTTGCTGTAGTAAAAGTCTTCTCACACTCAAAGCACATGTACTCTCTCACACTAGTATGTATTTTCTCATGTTGATGTAAATAACACAGATGTGAAAAACTCTTTCCACACACAGAACATGAATGTGGCTTCTCCTTTATATGAACTCTCAGATGTTTCTTCAGGTCTGATGACCCTAGAAATTTTTTGTCACATTGATCACATGTGAACGGCTTCTCTCCAGTGTGAAATTTCATGTGTTCCTTAAGATTTCCTCTTTGTGTGAAACTCTTCCCACACTGATCACATGTGAACGGCTTCTCTCCGGTGTGGATCCTCATGTGTTCCTTAAGATGTTGTTTGGTTGAGAAACTCTTCTCACACTGATCACATGTGAACGGCTTCTCTCCAGTATGAATTCTCATGTGAACATCAAGACTTTGTTTGGTTGTGAAACTCTTTCCACACTGAGTGCAGTTTGTAGATTTCTTGGCTCTTCTTTTCTTTAAAAATGTATTTTTAGTCTTTGAGCGACTCAAAGGTTTTTCTCCAGGTTTGTCATGATGTTCCTCCTCCACTTCACTCAGTTCTTCACTCTCCTCCTTTACTTCCATCAGCTCTGAAATAAAAGAGAAAAAAGTAATTTCACTTTCAGTAAATCAAAATAATTTAAAGAGAGAAATATGAAGTTAAAGGTGATAAAATTGAGACTTGTTGTGATAGACAACTGCTACAAAACATTACGATCATTTTGATGCATTTGCATAAATTAGTTGCAGATGTCCCTGAAGGCCTGTACACACCGGGACGAATATTGCACGCATTTATCGCCAGTGTTTTTCGAGACGTTTTTTGTGTTCACACCCAAGCGATTTTCACTGGTGATGCACAGTGAACGTGCAAATTCACTCCCTGACAGTATGTGGCGCTTATGCTTAATGGTAGTGCAAATAAACATATTTATGTTATTAATAAAGTTAAATAAGATAAAAATGCAGATAATAAATGCCATATAAATGAAAGATGGTAGTCAGAAACAGTAGTGCAAATAAACATTTATGAAATAGACATTCTCAACTATATTTCTTGAATGTAAAAAAAACAAAAAAAACAGCCAAAATATAGAAATACACATCTATCGGTATGGCCAAGAAGTGTCAGAGCATGATGGGAGGACAAGAAAATAATCTCAATCCATTGTCTCAGTTTTTACACAAATGAATGACTGCATTCATCAACCCTGTTACCAAAGTTACTGTAAGAAGAGATTTTGCTCAAGTTACACTCACAACCCTGTCAGTCATTCTGGAAAGTTCATTTATTTCATACATTTTGGTGTTTACAGTTTATTCCTAAAAATAACAGTGTTGAAAACTGTATTGAAAATGCCTAAATTCTAGAAACACTCCTGGAAATAGTGAACCAGATATGAAACAAATGTAAAATACGTAAATATTTAGATTGATCTGATGTTGAAAATCAGTATGACAGTTTCTCAAACTTCCCTTTACTGATCTAGAAAAGAACATTATGTATCATTTCATAGTTTAACAGCGAATCTTTCTAACATGAATGTTGTCGTTAAAAGTTTAGTATGTATTTGATAGTTTATCTAAATGTGCAAGAACATGAATGTTGTTCAGCATCATGAATGAATGAAGAATAAACACCAACCTCTTTGTTCTTCAGTATCTTCAGTGTGTTTCATTCTGCAGGTTCTGGATCACTCATGTTCTCACTGTCCTCTTTAATAAACTCAGTCTTTACTGGTTTCAGCTCTTCCTGATGCTCTGATGCTCTTCTGATGGGAATATTCCAACATTTATTGATTAACTGCAGTGGGAGGAGCTTCACTGACTGAACTACAGATTGGTTGGAGGAGCTGATCTGCCCAAATCAAAAATATCAGTTACTGTGTTTGTTTTTATAGGGTTTTAATTTTTAGTATCTGCATCAAATTAAATGTACAAAAGCAAATTCAAATAGAAAACCCATTAAATGCAAGTGTCTATTTTAATGTTTCAAATTACTTTTGTGAAAACCAAATGTTTTAATGTCATTATCATTTAGTGTAACAGAAATATTTAAAAATGAAACAACATTTATTTTGACCAGTACTTAATAAAGTATATAAAGGAGTAAGAGATCATACTAAATTTTGTTATATTTTAAAAGTATAAAGATTTAAAATGACAATTAAAGAGTATTTTGATCCTTCAATACAGTGTTTGAATGTCAGAAAATGATTCTTATTCTAAATATGCCTGACAAATTGTTTTCTTTCTTTTTCTTTCTTTGTTTTGTTTTGTTGCTATATTAACCCCTTTTGTATTTCACTCTTAAACTAATTGCATTAATCATTTATATCCATCTATCGTAAAGCAAATGAGGAAGAATTAGAAACAAAAAGTTATAAATTAAACTTTATTGTTTCTTCCTTAAAATATTGACAGATGTCTAGAAAAGTTGTAAAGAACTGTAAGAAAAACAGTTGAAAGCATAAAGACTGAAATAAGCAGACATAAACACCACAAATCCCCTCAGTCTGTTGACAGTAATGAAATGAGCTTTAAGTGTCAATTTACAGCAGATCTGAAGACATCAGCATAATAAATGAGGTGAAAACAGGAACTATTGACATGAAATAAAGAGTGTTTCCAGCAGTTTCTCTGTTAATATTGATGATCCTCAGACTATCAACACTCATTCAACAAGACATTCAGACCATTAGCAGATCATCTCACTTTATTCTGAGTGTTTGCTGTTAGAAACACATTATTGGAGTCCTATAAACTGCTCTACTGAAAGACAATACTGTTATTTCTCACAACATGACATGGATAAAACACCAATAAAACACCATCATCTTCATCAACCACTGCTGCTAAACAACTACAGCAATATGATAGATATGAACTGAAAGTTTGGTTTTCTAATAAAAGTAAATTGATTGCAGTAGTGAAATTAGATCAGAAGAGACAATGATCACAAAACCTTTTGAAATAAAGAGCAGCACAAAGTAGGGTTGTCGTCATAATACAGAATCATCTCATATTTAAGATATCAAAGCAGTGATCTGTATTAAATCCTCTCTAATCTACATGTGGCCTATACTGGTGATTATACTGGAAGAATTAAAGTGTGAACTCAATGTAAATGAAATACACTAAAATGAGTTTTCAGAAATATAAAACTACTTATTTTATTGGATGTTACAAAGCAGTTAAAACTTAAATCATCTTAAACTCTATAATCTAGCATTATCCAGCAATATTGGAGATGCTGTTACTCGTCCCTCGATCATTTATCTTCTACACTAATGCAGTTCAGCATCTGAGGAAGCCTTTTACTCCACAGACTCACATTCTGGTTCATATTTCTGAAAACTTTTATCTTTTTCTTTCACAAGCTGGACTAATAACAGCTGCCATCATGAGCTACTCTCTGCAAAGTTAAACTTCCCGCCACTGTCAGCATCCAGTCTGGATGATCATGTGATGTATCAATAACCAATGACAGAGAGCTTTACTTAAACTGAACCTCAAGACAGAAACACACACATATATATATATATATATATATATATATATATATATATATATAAATATATATATATATATATATATATATATATATATATATATATATATATATATATATATATATATTGCAATATATATTGCTATACATCATCAAAGGCCTAAGATTTTATTTACCACAATTAAATCAATAATTCAGTTCAATGAGGAAGCCTCGGCTGAACTTTATGAGAAATGTTTTAGTTTTTTTTCTGACAATGTGATAGTCATTTGTTCTTCCTTCACTTCACAGTTCCCAGATCTGACTCTGAATTCGCTGGCTACTCCGTTGCTTTTATCGTTTTCAGCATGTTTCTTTAAAGGATCTGGGTGATCTGGTTAACCGGATGAAAATAACTTATGCCTCACTTGATGTTGTTCCCTCAGAGTTTCTTTCTCTGAAATTGGTCCCAGTTTTCAAGTGTTTATTAATTCATCTTTGGATGCTGGGTTAGTCCCAACACATGCTCTACAGATGAGCCTGATATGAAACACCAAAAACAATCCTGAGGAGTTTAAATGTGGGATGTCAAAGTTCAAAATGAACAAAGCTCATATTAATCTGCAGATTATACAACATAAATATTACAAAACACACACAAATGTCACATATACTGTCAGTCACCGTGTCTTTTAATCATTCAGCTTTAACCCTGTGATTATTCAGGTAGCGTCAGAATAGTCAGATCGACTTAATCATAAAGTTCTGAAGATCTTCATGAATGATGGAGAAGACTCTCTTGTGCTTCTTTTCTGAGGCTCAGTTTAAGTAAAGTCTCACAGGAGACGGTCATAACAATAAAAACACTTTTTTATTGGTCACGACAATACAAAGCAGATAAAACTTAAATCAGCTTAAGCTAAAAAGCTCTATAATCTTCACTTAATGCAGTTCATCTGAGGAAACATTTCACTCCTCAGACTCTCATTCTGGTTTATACTTATGAAAAATCATTTTAGTGTATTTCATTTACATTGAGTTCACACTTTAATTCTTCCTCTCTAATCTACATGTAGCCTATACTGGACAAACTGATCTGTAGAGTTTAATACTGAGCACTGCTTTGATATCTTAAATATGAGATGATTCTGTATCATGACAACAACTCTACTTTGAGCTTTGTGTACTTTTGTGATCATTGTCTCTTCTGATCTAATTTCACTCCTGCAATCAATGTACTTATTATCAGAAAATCAAACTTTCAATTCATATCTATCATATTACTGTAGTTATTCATCTTTAGTGGTTGGTGATGGTGAGTGTGTGTTGGTTTTTGCATTATTAATGTCATATTGTGAGAAATAACAGTATTGTCTTTCACTAGAGCAGTTTATAGG
The DNA here is from genome assembly GCF_024489055.1 of Chanodichthys erythropterus. Lineage (NCBI taxonomy): Eukaryota > Metazoa > Chordata > Actinopteri > Cypriniformes > Xenocyprididae > Chanodichthys > Chanodichthys erythropterus. The sequence goes on from NC_090223.1 coordinate 65,866,472, forward strand.
ATTTTCTCACATATCATGACTCCAATAATGAGTTTCTAACAGCAAACACTCAGAATAAAGTGAGATGATCCTCAGACTATCAACACTCATTCAACAAGACATTCAGATCATCAGCGGATCATCTCACACTCTTTATTTCATGTCAATAGTTCCTGTTTTCATCTAATTTATTATGCTGATGTCTTCAGATCTGCTGTAAATTGACACTTAAAGCTCATTTCATTGCTGTCAACAGACTGAGGGGATTTAATTACTACAAATATGTACATTTATTTCTGTATTGATGCTTTTAACTGTTTTTCATACTGTGTAGGCATCTTGCACTTCATTCTTGTGGTCCCTCACCTGCATAAGATTACTCTACAACTTCACATAGATGAACCGGTGCTATCTGAGTGACATTCCAGCTTCTGTGATATCTGGAAATATGAGATGAAAAGGATGTTTTTACACTGAAAGTTTCAGAACATCCATCAAAGGGACAAGTTACAGTCAGCCCCTCTTGTATGTGGCTACTCAAGTGAGACACAGTTGGCAAAATGCAAGCTGGAAAAAGAAAGAAAACCACTAATTTAGATGATCTGTAACTGGCTGCTGACACGCATGAACAGCAAAATTAGGACTTTCATGTGAACGTACCTTGCTCATGGGTGCAATATCCAATATTTAATGATGAATGAGGTTGGAGGAATGGCTTCAAAAACCCCATGAATCACACTTTCCCTGTTGTGGAGAGGCTGTTTTTGTGATGCAATACATCACAGTCCCCACAGAACCAATCCTCAGGAAGACACTCTCTGCACCTACAGAGAAAATAAAAAAAACACTCTAATATAATACATTATTTCAGGTGAATAATTTAAGCTATTGCAAATGTACTTTGATTTGATTTTACTGCACAGTAGCTCAGTGTTTAGCACTATCACCTCACAGCACAATGATCCTTCATTTACTTTTCTCATTAATGTGGTTTTCATCTGGGTATCCAAGTTTTCTATCATTCCACAAGACATGCATCTTAGCTTATAAAGCTCGCCACTGAGCATTAATTCTCAGCAAACCGACCTTGGGTAATGAAAGTTTAATATTATTGAAAACCAAGCTAATAACAGCAGGCTCGTGGCAAAGGCAACACGAGGGATGAGCAACAGCCTCTTCTGCGATAAGGCATTGTAGATGGTATGGTCTTGCCTCTTTCCGCTTTCTGCTGCCGAAAACACCATGATGAAGCAGAGCTTCACCACCAAGCGTCCTCAAACTTTATTTAGAAAAAAACTCTATTTAAAAACATGCTCTCTGATTATGATCTGTGCTGTGTATGAATACTTATCCACTTTTTCATGAGAAATGCTGTCCAAATGTCCTGTTTGTCATGATGACGTCTAAAGTTAAATCGTGAAATATATATATTTTATAATGTAAACAACTAACAACTTTTATTTTTTGTTTCAGATGCTGCATGAGATCATGGACGACCGGCACAGATGGTCCTCAGCCTCACATCTCCAAGACAGGCCTGAGGAAGGGACAAAATATTATAGTGATGCACAGAATGATAAAAATGTGGAGGATGTAGATCATGTTATACATTGTTAAAGATCACATACATTTTATTTTATGTTATATTGTCTTGTGCCACCTGAAAGAAGAAAAACATGTGTAAAACGCTAAACAAAATCTTGCATCTTAGAGACAAAGATGAAAATGATGAAAATCAATAAATAATAAAATAAAGTGCTATACCATATAATAAAAATAGGATTTTTTAGGTAATGCAGTCTGTAAAACATGTTTTTGCAAAGGACAATCCAAAGGACACTTGTATACACTAAAATATAATTTTGCCTCCCTTCAGTTACATTTCAATAACTTCTGTTTAGAAGATGATAGATTAAAAAAAATGTTCTGGTACAAATTGTCACACAGTGGAATTGAAGAAAACAATCAGCAGGTTCCTAGAGCAAACAGAATCTGAATTACAGATTTTCGAAGACAGGATTTTGAAAAAAAAAAAAAAAAAAATTAAGTGCTTATTACAGTATTTTAAATGCATACAATGTTATTTCTGAAGTATTACAATCTGATTTTGTTATTTTGAGGGGTTTTCTGTACAATGACACCAATATTTTACATTTCTCTCACTGTATGTGTGAAGGGTGAACATTTAAACTTTGGTATGTCAAATTCAGGTGGAAATCTTAAAAAAATACGCCTCAGAGTGGAAGAGGTTGTCCATAGTGAAATAAGCTAGCTAGCTGCAGGTTAGTGTTAACCTACATTTCATCAACATTTAATCAGTGCAGGGAAACATTTAGCAAGATATTCATATTAAATCTTTGTCCATACCCCTTTTAGCAGACTTAACAACAGATGAGTCAGCAGCACCCCAGTCTCCCCATAACTGCACCCCTCCCTGTCCCAGTGAAGAAGGCGAGTCAGACTGAGCAAGGTCTAGTGATAGCTCTAACATGGCATGGCTATGGAGATAAGGGATATTACTACAGACATAATGCCCACAGCCTTAAAAACAAACTGAGAGCAAGATGTATGGCTGAACTGCCAAAAACGTGTTGAGCTGTTATTTGAGAGAAAAGGCTTATTGCTTGTTGTTGGGATATATGTGCAGTTATGTTCAAAAATCTGCTGTTTTCATTGTTTTGATATGATGTTAATTTATTTTGATTAAAACGTTAATATATATTTAGATTTTTTTTTAAATCTGTCATTAATTTTACAATAAAAATACATGAGTTTTTTCATATTAAACTATGTTATTCCCTTAACTAAGACGAGTTGATACATACCTCTCTCGTCTCAGTGCGTGTACTAAATCGCGAAACTTTGTTAGCACTTAGCTTAGCCCAGTTCATTCAATAGGGGCCAAGCAGAGAAGCTACCAAACACCTCCACGTTTTCCCTATTTAAATACAGTTACTCGAGTAGTGTAACTCGACCTAGGACGGTGACACAAAACAAAACGTTGCGCTTTTCTAAGCGTGTAAAATGGATAACTATATTGTATGGCGGAATACCATAGCAAGTGCTCGGGAGCACTTTGACTTGGCGCAGTAATATCTTCACTCGTGAAAAGTCCTCTCACCGGCCCCCGCTCCCTCTCATCTCCGTCAGTAGAACCAACGTGACCTGCACCAGTAGTAATAGTTTGAGCAGAGTTGACGAAGTATCAGGTTGTAGGAAGATAGTTTGTGGACAATCATGGTTATAACGTGCATCGTAAAGGGTTGTGATAAGAAGGAGAAGGTATATAGTGCCGTCATGTTTCACAGAATTCCAGCTCACCACATACAGCGGAGAGCTTGGTTAGCTGCTTTGAACAAGAATCCAAAAACACCGTTGATGACTCTGAAGAAGTGGCGTGTTTGCTCCGAGCATTTCACACCGGAGGACTATACCTGCACAGGAACACGCCTAAAGGATGAGGCTACACCGACAATATTTAAATCACTAACACAACAAAGTGGATCAGCACCCAACGCTGTAAGTGTACTTTTGCATGGTATTTGGTTGTCCTGAAAGTGTCAGTAACCTTAGCTGAGTAACAAAAGTTCGCTGTGAAATCAGACAGGCAATAAGAAGTGACTGTTTGATTTACATAAGGACTGAGCTCAGAAATAAAAATGTAGTATAAGCCTAAAACCGTACAAGCCCGTAGTATAACGTTATAGTGTCAACAAATGTGATTCTCTGTATCACGAGACTGCAAGGTTACGTTTACCATGATAATACCTTGACTAATGGTACGGGGAGGGTATTTTTGTCTCAGGTGAAACACTGAAAGAGTAGGCTACTGTCTACTTATGTAATACCCTGTAACAATACTTTATACAATACAATACTTACTGGGAAGAATGTAAAAAATATATAAATATACATTTTGGTAGTGTTTTTATTTACTTTCCAAAAAAATAATTGTTGTCATTGTTATTTCTGTCATAATTGTGTCAATTATTATACAGGCAGAGTTGAATGACATACAGCAAGATCATCAAATCACAGGAACAACAAACAAGCAGTAGTCCATATTCTGGCAGAAACAACAAACTATGGTCATGTTTTTTGAGCAATGCATTAAAAACATTAGCTCTGAATGGATGCTGGACCAGTACTGCCTCAAAGAGCTGAAAATGATAAAAACCCATCAAGATATGCCTTAATAAACAAGAAAATGACAAAATTATTTCATTCCAATACATTCCCTTGCTTCCTTTGCTGCAAAGCTGGCAAGGAATAAGATGTCTGGGATACTCTTAATAGAGCTCAATCTGAAAATGATGAAATTCTCACAGATGGTGAAATGTTTAAATCAAACAAGCACATGATCTTGGCACTATACAGAGATGGATTGTGGATTAAATGTGCATAATGTTATGTTTGGTCCGGTCTGTGCTAGCTTGAGATCTGTAAAAATGTTTTCTGATACCTTATGTGTATCGAATTCAGGGATAAAACTTTTTTTTTTTTGGTGTCTCTTCACATTTACAAATGTATAATTAATGAATTATTTAAAAAAAATTAGATTCCACAAAGGTGTACAGCAAATCTGTATAAAATAGTTATCCCCCTAGAGGGGGATACCACACCCAGCAGGCCCATCTCCTTCAGAACTGTTCTGTAGTACATGTAATGATTTAACACATTAATAAATGTACATTAATAAAACCTCAACAAATATATATATATATTCCTAAAACTCACTCCCATCCTTGCTGGGCAGCATATCTCCGCCCAGAAAACAGATGACCGAACCGAGTTCTTTTTAAAATTAGCTGCCTAACATCCTCATCCTCATCCGTTCATAAAGCAAATAAAAATTCGTCAATACATCACATTCTAAGACGTAGGTTAAATACACTGTACAACAGTTCACTAACATGTGAGAAAAATCGACCAAATTATCATATGATAATAAGTATATATTTTATGATATAAACGTGTATCATTTCGCTTAAAAATATCTTTACAAAGTTGTTCTAATTAATAAAAAATTATACTTTACACTTGACAAATTAACGCAGCTTTAACGAGTGTACATTGAATGTACATTCAAAATCAGAGAGGATTGTGGGTAAATAGTGAACGAATGTAGGGAATGCAGAATAAAGGTAAAATATATGAAAAATACAGCATTTTCAAAAAAAAACATGTTAAACTGCCCCAGAAACAAGCCTAGAAAAAAACACTGAACCACCCATTTAAAACGTCTTAAAAAGGCACATATGTACACCAGGGAAATCTAAATTTTCTAGGGGACCATACGGGGGGTACCCCCCAAACTAACAACATTTTCTGACCAGGGTAATTATGAAACCCTGCGTAAGGCCCGGCTTATATTCTCTTTAATGAAATCTGAGGTAAACGTGTATTTCTACAAATGTGCGCACTTTTGGACTAAAAGTTTGTATGTGTGCACTGTGATTATAAATAAATGGGGCCAAACATGACGGTTTGTGTCTCGTTATTCTATTAATAACTACAGATTGATTTTTACTGATTATTAGTTTCATTGTAAATAGTGTTGCAAATATCTAAGCTATCTAATACTTCAAATCTCAAGGTTAAATCAGAAGATTTTTTGTAAAAATGTAACAAAAATATATAATATAAGATTATATATATCTAATATATATATATATATATAAAAATTATCTTGTAAAATAGTTGGATTTCTGTACACTTCTGTGATTGAAGACAATGCATGACTTTTATTTTGGAGTAGCGACATGACGTCATAAGACTGCACCGCACTCCTGCATCTGCTGTGATTCTGCTGAATAAAGGTTTGTTTTAATGATTTAAGCTGTTTTAATCGACGGAAACAGTTTTGTAGTTTTAATAGTTTTACCAGCGATGTTTAATGAGTTTATTTACTATTTAATGTAACCTTGTGATTCTTTATCTAACTGTAATGAAGGATTTTGGCGTGAGTAAAACTCATCCACTGATGAGAAACAGTAAACCTGCGTCTCATTTCTCTCTATATATAAATCATAAATCAGTTTATCATGAACACGAGTTCAGTCTCTGGAGAGTAATGATGGAGAAACTGAACTTTTCAACTCAGTCAATTGAATCAAACACTTTGATAAATGATTCACTGAATCACGACTTGTGCTGTTCGAACATGAATGAGAACAACAAACACTAACAAACTAACTAATCATGTTTTCATCAAAGTGTAATCATTTAAATATAATCTATAACTCGTTAAATACCAAATGTAGATCATAATTATCTAAATATGAAGTTTATTAATTTGCAGTGTTAGTTTTGAGTGGTTTTTTTTTTTATTCCAACATTAGGTCATTGAAGACTTTTAACTCTGTTTAATTATTCTCTACTTACAGTTTATTAAAGAGGAGACTGAAGAAATGAAGATTGAGTTTAATAAAGAAGAGACTGAAGATATGAAGATGATTATTAAAGAGGAGACTGAAGAAATGAAGATTGAGTTTAATAAAGATGAGACTGAAGATATGAAGATTGAAGAAACATTCAGTGTGAAACATGAAGAAACTGAGGAACAAACAGGTTGGTTTTATTCTCACAACTGAACTCAGTCATTTGATCATCATTAATATGTCCAGCTCTACAGATATAGAGAATATACAGAAGTATAATCTTACAGATAATATTACAGAGTTCATTCATTCCAGCATAATATCATTCAGGTATAAATTCCTGTCTAATTGATCGTGAAATGGTTTAATTAAGGTTTGCAGATGCTGAATGAATTTCTAGTTTCAAATGATTGTTAAATAGCAGCACAAAATCTGTGAAATTAGCGAGGGAAGGGCATTTAAAAAACGAACTGGAACGCAGACTCTGAATTCACTCAGTCGTTTCATTCAAGTGGACTTACTGTAGAGCAAGAGTTAGGGTTTGGTTTAGGGCTGGTTACTTGTAATTAAAGGGTTTGTTCACAGAAAAATCAAAATTCTGTCATTTATTACTTACCTTCATGCCGTTCCACACCGTAAGACAACATCACTTTAAAATTCAGTGTTTCCATTAAATGTGATCCCGGACCACAAAACCAGTCATAAGTCACACGGGTATATTTGTATAATAGCCAACAATACACTGTATGAGTCAAAATTATGCAACATTAAGTAAAGATCATGTTCTATTAAGATATTTTGTCCATTATTTTAGTCCGTTATATTCAAACAAATCATGTATGAGCGCTCTCTCTCTCTTTCTCTCTCTCTCTCTCGACGCACTGATCACATGTTGTATTTCTGCACAGACACATTTCAGTACATTCACGTTGTTTTCACACACATTCAGGATAATGTTTGGATTTGTCCTGTGTATGTTTCTGTGTACTTCAGTAACTACTTATATAACTATGTATATATGACAACTAAGGTGATTATTTTTGGACCCTCCAAAAACAGAAATTCTATAGCCAATTACTTAGACAATCAAAAAATGCAAAAAATGCAAAAAATGTAGGTGTTATCTTTGATTCTGAGCTTTGTCTTGAAAAACAAATTAGCTCAGTAGTTAAAAACAGCTTCTATCAACTGAGAATCATTTCCAGACTTAAATCATCACTTTCCTTTCCAGATTATTCATGTTATTCATGCATTTATCACATCACGGCCGGACTATTGTAATTCGCAGTACCTTGGCCTTTCTCAATCCTCATTGGCACATTTGCAGATGGTCCAGAATGCAGCAGCTAGACTGTTAACATGATCATATCACTCCAGTTTTAGCTTGTTGTCTTTTTCAGAATTCAATTTAAAGATGTTGCTGTTTTTAAAGATCTTAATGGACAAGCATCATCTTATATCTCTGATCTTATTTACTTGAACTCAGCTCCTATAGGTCCCTCAGATCTGCCAATAACTTACTTACTATAAGTGCAAATCAGCTCCATTGCATATTCCAAGCAATCCCAGATCAAAAAAAAGTGCAGTAAAATACACTTTTTTTAGTACACTTAATACACTTCCATAATGTACTTAAAGTGCTCTATTTCCATGCACTTATTTTGTATTTAATGTACTAAAAGCTCTTCTTTTTAGTACTTCTTTATATAATCTTAAGAACATCTAAGTGTACTCAACTTTGCTATTTTGAGACACCATAAATTTGAACTAAAATGTGCTTTTAATATACTATCTGTATTTAAAAAAATGTACTTAGTAACATCTTGTAGTACATTTGAACCCATCTGTTATGATCACTGTCTGTTCCTGTCAGTTCCCGGACTACATTACCCATAATCCTCTCTGCCAATCACCTGCACTCACTCCACCAATCACTATCACTAATCACCACACCCAGCTGCAGTACATTAACAGGACTATAAAGGACTTTCACTCACACCACCTCACAGTGAGGTCTTGTTTACCCTGTGTGACATTTCCCTGTGTTTATTGTCTGCCTGTTTATTGTTACTGATCCTGACTGTTTCCTGTTTATTGACCCGTTGCTGCCTGTCCTGACCCTTGCTTTGTATACTGACCTGTGAGTGATATCTGCCTGTTCCTTGACCACGATTCTGCCTGTTCCTTGCTGTTCCTGTTCGCTCCTGATTGACCCTGCCTGTACGACCACTCTCACCTTAATAAAAGCTGCAAATGGCTCTTACTATGAGTCCGCATTCATTACACCATCTATCATACACACAATTTTTATGGAAGTGTACTTAAAAAGTGTATTTTATGGCACTAAATATATTTAAATTGTGCTTTGTGGACACACTTAATATATTAAAAATTATACTATACTAAGTGCATATTAAATGTATTATTTTGAAACAACTTGAAGTACAAGCAGCGTATTTCAAGATGTACTTAAGTTCATGTTTTAAGCTATTTGCAATATATTAAATTAAAATGGACCCATTTTAAGTACATTTAGTGCAATTTAAGTGTATTTCTTTAAATACATTTACAATGTACTTTTAAAACTTCTGCTATTACAGTTCGATCTGAAGTATTGTTTTAATGTGCTTTATGAACATTTCCAATACAATTTCAGGTCATTACAAATGCATTAGCATAACACTATAAAGCTGTTTTTATCTGTATACACACACACACACACACACTTTGAAATCTAATCTTTTGACTAAATCTTTTGACTAAAATACTTTAAAATAAATAAAACATTTCAGAATTTTACATCAGTGAATAAGAATTACAATGCAATTTTCTGAAAAAGTCACTGAAAAACAAAGTACAGAAGTGAAGTGTATTTTTTTTTAACAAATGTAAGCATGCAAATGCCTGAACCAAACAAAGAAACAAAAGAGTTTAAATGTCACATCTTCAAGTGGAGGGTCACTTCTTTGAGCACAACTGGCATTTTCTGCAACTGAGGTCTTGTAATTCAGACACTACTATTTGAAGGCTGCTTTATCACAGGATCTGTGAAAGGGAAAAAAGGAATTTGTATAAAATTAACAAATGAATAACAGTTTTGCATCCATGATTGAATATACAGTGTTTTATAATTTGCATTGATATTCATTAGAATTTCATATCGTCATCAAGCTTGACATACGAGTGTCCATTTTATTCTCTTGTCTGTCGTCACTATGCAGCACTCACACTAAACATAAGATTAGAAGAAGCCCAACAACCCTATTTACAGTGAGCAGAGTTCAATCACAAAGTCATTGATATTGATATTTGAAGCAATAAAGAAAACTGAGTTACAAAAAAAAAAAATCTTTATAACAGAGGTGATACGACATTAAAACACTCTTCGCTTGTCTCTGCATTCAGATTTCAGTTTATTTTTTAATTTATGCAAACAGCATACATTTTCTTTACGCAAACAGCAACTTAAAACTTACCTGTAACTTCTGCGTGCAGCGTCTTCATCTGATCGCGTCTGATTGGTCAAACTGAATGTAGCTGCATTGAAAAAGACGCACTGTTACACTTTGTATCAAAAATACGACTAGCATAGAAAAGTAAAGTTAATCAAATACAAATCTTACCTGGAGTCACAAAATAACGGGGTTCCAAAAGCCACACGAAAGAAAAACTGAGATATTTTAGTGAAATCTCAGAGATTTATATCCCTCCGATGAAAGATGATTCATCAAAACGTTTCAAAAAGGCATCGAAAAAACAGTAATGCATATGAATCGCATGGTCTCTTCCAAGTGTTCTAAAGTGACACGATCGCTCTAATATATATATATCATTTAGCAGTTTAAATTAGTCTACTATTAACATTCAAGGCACATAGGCTTCGTATGCACAGCATATCTGTTAAACAGCTTCTCTCAGGTGAGAGCCTGCAGCTCATTATCATAAGAACCAATCAGAGCTGTTCAGCGACCTTGAAACCAATCAGGTTTCCTCACGTGTGTTACACATGTTGATTAAATTTAAACACAAGTAAATATATAGCAAACTTTTAAGTATCATTGGAAAATGGATTTATGGTGCATTTCAAATAATATGATGTTGAAATCCTTGTGGAAATTCCAGTAGTATACTATTACAATTAACATGTAACGGACAACAGCCTTTAAAGTAGTATAACCGTTTAAAATATGCTTATGGCAAAGATAAATATGCTTATGGCAGTGCTCAATAATAGGTACACTGTAAATGTTAATGTTTTTCAAAATATCTTTATTTTGAAAATTTTAAAATTCTAAATATATAAATATTTAAAATAGGATATATTGCAGTAGGCCTACACATGGTTATTAAGTACATTTAAACCCACTTAAAGCTGAATCCTTTTGCTATTTTCTTAAAGTACATATAAAAATACTTTAAATAAGAGTAACATAACTAGGCTTTCTGTAAATACACTAATTTCACTAAAAGTATACTTGTGTTCAGCAATTTTTTAAAAAACGTATCAAAGCATATATTTATTACCAATGTACTTCTAGTAAACTGTTTAGAAATGTATTAAAAATATGCTTGTTTTCAGAATATGATAAAACTAACTAGCATATATCTATTAACAAAATACTTCTAGTATACTGTTTAGAAATATATTAAAATGCAATTCAAAATATTTTTAATGCACTTTTAATAAGCATATTGGGAATAAAAATGTATTATTAACAACTTGCATTTCAAGTATATTTTTTAATACATTTAATAATAGGCCTACGTCTTTTTCACCTGTTTACTTGTAATTAATTCATTTTGTACTGTATTTTTCATGAAAATCCATTAAAATTGAACTTAGTGACAGTATATATAAAATCCAGTAGAATTTTATATAAAGCATTCATAGCACACTTTTAAGTATTGCACTTATAAAACACTATTTGTTATACTTTATCTGACTACACTTAAAATCATTTGAAGTGTTCTAGTGCATTTATATTAAGTGTACTTAAGTACCACAGGTGGGAAAATGTACTTATGACTAGAACATTAGTAATATATTTGTGATTGTCATTTAAACTTAGAATTACTTTGTAAAAGTCTACTAAAATTGAACTAATTTTAAAGCATTGAAAGCATACTAATACAACTTTTCTGTATATTTTTGCAGTAGTATACTTTATTTCAATGCACTAATAAACTATTTAAATGTTAGTGAGAATTAGTGCATTTATATTGAGTGTACTTAAGTACCACAGTTGGGAAAATGTACTCTTAACCAGAACATTAGAAATATATTTGTAATGAAATGAATTTCATTTAAACTTAGGTTTACTAAATAAAAGTCTACTAAGATATAACTAATTTTAAAGCATTGAAAGAATACTTCTTAGAATTACACTAATAAAACTCCTCTGTATATTTTTGTGGTAGTATACTTTATTTCAATGCACTAATAAACTATTTAAGTGTTAGTGCTAATTAGTGCAATTATATTAAGTGTACTTATTTACCACAGCTGGGAAAATGTACTTATGTCTAATACATTAATAATATATTTGTAATAAAATGAACTTCATTTAAACTTAGGATTACTACATAAAAGTCTACTAAGATTGAACTAATGTTTAAAGCATTCAAAGCACACTTTTAACAAATACACTAATAAAACTCATGTATATTTTTGAGGTAGTATACTTTATTTCAATGCACTAAAAATCAATTTAAGTAGTACTGGTATTTAGTATACTTTTCCAAGTGCAGTGAAGTACTACTGAAGTACAAATATACTTTGAAATAGTGTATGTATAGTGTACAACTTTGACACTTTTATTTAGCACCAAAATAATGTACTACAAATGTACTTGCTTGTATTTAAGTATTTTTTTTAATGCACATTTAATGACCTGGGATCAAGAGCTCAGAGAGGTACGTTTAAAGTAGCTAGACAGATTCTGCCAGTGTTGGTTCAGTGTAAACAATGATGTACTTCTGAGTCCTTAAGATGGAGGGAAGTTAGCAAGGGAAGGGCCTAAAAATCTGAACTTGAGCGGAGTACCTCAACAGGACACTTGTAGATTTTGTTTTGAGAAATTAATTACCGATCATGAGTCTCTAATAATGAGCTGATGAACCTAGAGCAGGAATGCCCAATCCTGTTCCTGGAGATCTACATACATGCAGAGTTCAGATACAACCCTGATCGAACACACCTGCCCCTGAAGATCTTAGTTCACTGCTTCAGGTGTGATTGATCAGGGTTGGGTCTGAACTCTGAATGTACTTAGATCTCCAGGAACAGGATGTCTAGTGTTTCATTTCTATTCAACTGTGCTCCGTCTGTTTGATGCACATGTTTGTACTGGTATTCATTCACTGAAGTCTGTGAAGTTAACCATAGTTACAGTATAACCAGTTTTGTGCTGAGAAAACACATCTCATAAGCACTCATTCTTTCCGTCTAATATCACTAGTGTGATGGCTCTGTATCTGGATCGCTAACCGTGCCGGAGTACAGTGTTGCGGCAAAAATGAATTAGCTGACATCACTAGTAAGAGACAAACCTTAGGAGAATTCACTTTATAAAGATTTTATTTCTTGCAAGAAAGAGTCCACAGTCGACACAACCATACAATGTCTGCCCCGAGTGTGAACTAAGGACACAAGAGAACCCACAAACATTTATACCCCCAATGTTTGAGCAACTCTTCTCAGTACTTTTCCATACAGGGTGAAAGTGACAATACACATACACAAATGGCTAGTGACAATACACATACACAAATGGCTAGTGACAAATACACATACACAAATGGCTAGTGACAATACACATACACAAATGGCTTCCCCTTCTGTCTTTAGAACTAATTTAATTAACAAGCAGGAAACACAATGGTCCCCCTTCTGTCTTTGAACTTATTTAAATTATCCGATACCCTAGGTTTGAGAAAGCTCTCAGTTTGGGTGTCTCACCGTTACCCCCCTGGATTTCAGCAGACACTGTGTCTGTTGAGCTCAGAGAGGTGTTTTGCATAGCTTGAAGCAGATATTGGCATATTAAATTTTTCCCCAACAATTCCCCCTTTTATCATTCTTTGATAACTCACAAGAAAAATTTAAAATGTGTAGGTATGAATAAAATAAGAATAATAAACAATAATAATAAAACAAGCAAATTTAAGTTACTCATCACACTTACACTCTTCATCTCTAATTTTTTGTATAAATGATTACTCTCTTAAATTTGTAAATAAAGAAACATTTAGATATCTGGGTTCCCTTGAAATGTTACCCAGATTAAATAAAATAATAAAAACAAATAAATAAAAATCCCCTAATTTATTTTAGTTGTCTCCTCGCTTAACATCTCATCAAATTTGTTCATTCACTCATTGTAATCGTCATAAACAGTTAGTTTACCCATTTGCTGAGACATATTAGTCTTCAACATTCTCTGTACTATGCTGGAAATGCACTGCTAAGTGGATCGCACAGTTGTACGTCCAGGACGTACGAGGAAGATTAGTTTTGATGTGTTTTCTTTGAAAACTGGTTGGCTCAGCACCATGTTGTGCCAGTGTCTCTGCTCCTCTCCTCTCGGCTCCTCCTCCCCGATCACTGGTGGGACCTTTCTGCAATGGCTCGCATGCACCCACGTCGCTCTCTCAGCTACCTTGACGGCGGTGTGTCGTCAGAAGCACGATAAAAGGCTCAAGCTTTTTCACCTTCCAGCTCTTCCTCCTCAGGTCCCTTATCACCATGTAATCTCCCGGCTTGATGTTCTGCAAGGGAGTCTCAGCCGGTTTCCCCTGAGAATCTTTCTCCCGCACACAGACATTAGACAATAGAGAAGACTTTTCTTTGCGGTAATTCAACATATTGTGCTCACACAAATCTATGGATGGCAACTGTTGTTTACCCCCTTCCATTCCCATGAAGGGCGGTCGTCCAAAAACAATTTCAAATGGGCTTAGATTTACTCTGGTTGTTTTTCTCATTCTCATGTACATTAACACAATAAAACCCTTTGTGAACCACATGTCTTTCATCTGCCCTACCATAGCCCCTTTGCCTCCATGGTCTCGCCCATGGAGGCATTTAGCATAATGAGAGAAAAAAAAAATAAAAAATGTCGGGGTAAACAAGGCTTGCCATCCACGCTCATCCACACATCATTCTCAAGTTTGCAGCCACAACGTCTCCACAGGTTCTTCTCCGCTACTGTAGCAAATGCCTGCATACTCTGTAAGGAAGTCAAAGCATTTGTGTTAGTTTCAGATAATAAAATACATTCTGGTTCCTTTGACTGCTGTGCTGCCGCGGCCTTCGCAGCCATATCTGCTCTTGTGTTTCCTGTTGAAATGAAATCTTTGTTTTTAGTATGCGCTGCGCATTTACAGATAGCAAGTTGTTTTGGCAAGAGAATTGTGTCTAGAAGAGTAGACACAAGAGAAGCATTTAGAATTGGCCGGCCATCAGATTTCAAAAATTTTTTTTTTATATGTTTCCATAAAGCCCCAAAATCATTCTCAACCCCGAACGTGTATCGTGAATCTGTGTAAATCGTTACACTTTTACCCTCCATAAGCTAGCATGCTTCTGCTAGGGCTACGAGCTCCGCCGCTTGAGCTAAAAAAATTTGATGGCAATGTGCCAGATGTCAATGTTTCGAATTCAGTGGTCACTGCGTAACCAACTTTGTTCAGGCCTGTCTGTGGATCTCTGAACGCAGAGCCATCCACAAACAGGATATGCTCACTGTTTTCGAGCAGTGTGTCCGAAATGTCAGGGCGCGGGGTACATATCTGTTTGAGTGCAGTCAAACAGCAATGATGTTCCTCCCCATCCTCCTCTTTTAGAGGGAGAGTGGCAGGATTCAGCACTCTTCAACGCTTGACCGTGATGTTTGGCATATCCAGCAAAATTGTTTGATACCTCAGCCATCGTGCTGTTGACAAATGTGATGTCTTCTGTTTCTGCAAAATCATGGAAACGGCATGCGGAACCATTAATGTCATGTCAGAATACCCCACAAATTCTCTAGAGGCCATCACAGCCTGTTCAGCAGCTGCCACGACCCTCAGACAGTGCGGCAGGCCTGCTGCTACTGGATCTAATTTGCCAGAGAAATAACCCACTGGTCGCATTCTGTCTCCATGTAGCTACAAAAGAACAGATTTTTTTTTTTTTTTTTTTTCTCCATAGTATCTCGTTCTGTTGCGAAGTGACGTGCAATGCAAATTGTCAGGCATCATAAAATCTGTACCAAATGACAGCGTTCTATTTTTTTCCCAATTCACAGATTGTTTTTGGCCACTCAGTTTTGGTTATGTGCCATTTGTAAACCCATTTTTGGTTCTGTTTTCAAATACATTTGCTCACCCTCTCTCACTACAATGCCTGAGGGATCTGCAACCATTACCAAATTTAATTTGCACATTAAATCTTGGTCCAGAATGGGTACTGGGCATGTTTTTGAAGTTAAAAAATGCATGCTTCAGCATGTGGCCCCCTTCCGTCTCACACTTTAGTGGCACAGTGAACAGTTCTGTTATATAATGTCCTGATACAGACAAAGAACCATGCGTTTTGTTTGTTAGCGCTGGTTCACATGGCAAGTCACATGATCGCAAAACAGATCGGGTCGCCCCTGAGTCTACCAAAAATGAAATCATTGTCCCTTCAACTAGCAGCGGATATTCAGGCATGTTTAAAAATCCCTTACTGCTATACATAATCAAACATTTGTCAAAATCTTCTCTGTTTGTTTCAGAAACACACAAAGAGGTGCAAGCTTTTTTTTTTTTTTTTTTTTTTTTCATTGCATTATCAGTGCATGTGTTCAGGTGTGGGTGCGTTTGTGTGTGTGTTTGATATTAGTAAATGTGTACTTCCCTTTGCGGCGGTTTTTGCATCCTTGGCCGTGGTCCACCCGATCTCCTCCTGCTCTCCGCATCCTTTTTCCTCAGTCAGCCTTTCGCAGTTCAGGGCAGTTTATTGCCAAATGTCCATCCATTTTGCACTTCCTGCATCTCGTGCACTCACGAACAATGTGGTCATCAGCTCCGCACAGATAACAGCCATTTTTATCTGAATTGTGTCCCCATATGTTCCCGCTGAATCTTTGCGGTCTTTGCACGGCTGCCAACTGCAATTCTTTTATTCTTGACCTTTCCTTCTTTGCCCTCAGCTCATCTTCCGCGTGCAAGGCATGTTTCATGATGGTGCTTACTCGTCCTTCAGTCCATTCAATATAGCTGTGTTTCACGGCTTGGGAAATCTCAGGTCTCAGTCCATTCAAAAGACTATTCGCCAAACAACTTTCCCACGTGGTTGGTCTGTCGCCACGATCTGCTGGTTCCTTTAACCCGCTGTGCTTGCAAAACACACTGTAGAGTCGCTCATAATAAACTTGAACGCTCTCACCTGGTTCTTGACGGCAGTGGCTCACTCTGGACATGTCAATGCGCGCTGGAAATGCTCTCCTCACAGTCTCAGTCAGTCCCATCACAGCTGCTCGATATCCGTCGTTTGAAGCATGATACCAGTTAACGTGACTTCGTCTGTGATCTGCTGCTGGTAATTCTGCGCTGATCTTGTGCCAGTTCATTCCTCCCAGCTTTGCCATCATGATTCTTTTCAGTTCATTTAGCGTCGGGCTGAACTCTTGGCAGAATGTCATCAGTTCGGTGGCGAAACGGTCCCCTGCGTCGTCGGGATTCGGCAGGTGGGCCATTGCCTCTTTCATGTCGGTTAAATTCCAAGGGCGGTATACTAATTCTATTGAATTTGTTCCCATAACTTCCACCATGGGTGCTGTGATGCTCACCCGCTCTTCCTTCGCAGTTCTGTCCCAGTTCTTTGTTTTCTTCGGACTCTGGATCTCAAAATCTTCCTCTTCCTCTTCCTCTTCCTCGTCGCTCTCTGTGAGGGTATCAGGATTCAGATCGAAGTCCCCGTCTGACTCCAGCATTCTGGCTCGTGCATGTGTGTTGGAACGTAAAACATATGATTGCGCACCTTTCTTTCTTTGCTTTGTCTTCCGGATCACTAGTCTCTTTCTCCTTCCGGACGGCAGTGTTTCTTTGCCCCGGAAGCTTTCAGCTGCGTGCGCCCCCTCTGCTGTTGGCTCGGCTGCGCATGCTCCTCCTTCTGTTGACCGTTCAGCTGTGCGCGCTCTCTCTTCTCTCATCTCAGCGGCGCGTGCTCCCCCGTCTCTCTGCTGGGGAGCTGGAGTTGGTTTGGCTGGTAGAATTGGTTGGTTCGGTGGAAACGGAGAGCAGTCGAGGTCGGGGTCCACTTTCAGGCCTTGGAGCTCCGCATTGGGATAAATTGTGTAGCTCGGCGGTGTTTCATGTGGAAAAGCACAAGCATAAGATGTGTTAGTAATAGTAATCTCATTCTGTGGAGGCGCAGTCGCCTTTTCTTCATTTTTCTTTTCTTTTTTCAACATTCTTCTTTCCCTATTATCTGCCTCTTCCACCCAGCAATTAATTGTTTTCTCACATTTCCCACATACATGTTTTTTAGCACAACCCTTCGTTATGTCACTCCCTTCTTCGATCGACAATTTTACCGTTTTCAACCTTGTACTACTAAGTGTTCCTTCTTTTGGGAAATCATGATATTTGATCAACTTTTCTATATCTTGCATGCATCTTTGGCCATATAATTTTCTCATTTGACAAAATACCGGTGTCTCATATTCAGCTAGCTTGCTTTGGGATTTCCCCATATTGGCAGTCTGATTCTGTTGCTTTTCGCGCGCGCGCTATTAATCTGTTGGACGTCTCCGTACAGATCTGATCTCTTCACCCAAGATCAGCCGGGCGGACGCTCTCAATAGCGCCCTATTTGGGACCGCACACAACTCAGTCCCCGGACCGCACACAACTCAGTCCCTCTAGTCCCCGGACCGCACACAACTCAGTCCCTCTTATTCGCCCACGTGATTTCAGTTTTTTTTTTTTTTTTTTACCTCGTAAAAAACATCAGTTCACGCTGCATTTGCCACAGATTCAGACTCCCCTTATGGTTTATCCCTATCAATTCAATTTTCAATTTAACCAAATTCTATTTAAAAAAAAATCTCCCCCTGAATTTTCCAAGTTTGTCTCTTACCAGCAGCTCCCGTTGCCGTCTCGGGTTCTTTTCTCTTGATTCCAGTGGTCGTCCTCCCGGACATACACAGCACCGGCCCCTCGTCCCTGAATCTAAACGGGGTTAGGGCTGACTTGGGTCAGGATTGCAGGTCACCGGTGCTGCCCAGGTCCAGAAGGTCCGTCCAAGGAATCCCACTTCTGACACCAAAATTGTTGCGGCAAAAATGAATTAGCTGACATCACTAGTAAGAGACAAACCTTAGGAGAATTCACTTTATAAAGATTTTATTTCTTGCAAGAAAGAGTCCACAGTCGACACAACCATACAATGTCTGCCCCGAGTGTGAACTAAGGACACAAGAGAACCCACAAACATTTATACCCCCAATGTTTGAGCAACTCTTCTCAGTACTTTTCCATACAGGGTGAAAGTGACAATACACATACACAAATGGCTAGTGACAATACACATACACAAATGGCTAGTGACAAATACACATACACAAATGGCTAGTGACAATACACATACACAAATGGCTTCCCCTTCTGTCTTTAGAACTAATTTAATTAACAAGCAGGAAACACAATGGTCCCCCTTCTGTCTTTGAACTTATTTAAATTATCCGATACCCTAGGTTTGAGAAAGCTCTCAGTTTGGGTGTCTCACCGTTACCCCCCTGGATTTCAGCAGACACTGTGTCTGTTGAGCTCAGAGAGGTGTTTTGCATAGCTTGAAGCAGATATTGGCATATTAAATTTTTCCCCAACAACAGAATGGCTAATACTATTGTGTGTGCTATGTATGACATTACAACAACAAATATCTTCTATCACTTATTGAATAGTAAAACACTTTTCAATTAATTTAAATAATTTGAGTATGTTTAGGTTTATATCAGGTCTGGTGATGAACGTCTCGGTTACATAGGTAACCCTCGTTCCCTGAAGGAGGGAACGGAGACGTACGTCGGACAGACCGACGAATAGGAATCTCGCTAGAGAGGCCAATCTACTTCGAGTGTAACTAAACGAGCCAATGCACATTGGCATGCAATCATATGCATCAGCTGCTTGCCTCGCAGCGCGGGTATATAATGAGCAGCAGGTGCGTTGCATCTTCAGGTTTTCGCTGAGGAGCCGAACCGAGCAGGCGGCAGCATCAGCAGGACAACGCCTGTGGCGACGGGACGTACGTCTCCGTTCCCTCCTTCAGGGAACGAGGGTTACCTATGTAACCGAGACGTTCCCATTCAGTCGGTCACGTTCGACGTACGTCGGACAGACCGACGAATAGGAATCCCTACCAAAGCGCCACAGGAGCTGCCCTCTTCCAGCGCTCTGACGTGAGCCACCTGAACCCCTTTGCCTAAGGACGGTGGGACCAGGCTCACGCAGAGAGGGTCGATCACTGTTGTTCCCAAAACCCACTCAGTGCGACAATTGGATAACGCTGGGAAAGCGTAGCCTTACATGCGATAAGGAACGCTGCGGAAGCCATATCCTTCCCCGAAGGAGTTATATGGATAAGTACATATGGACTAACCTTGTAGGTTGTACAACATATGGAAGAACTGGGGTGACTCCACTCGATGAGAGATGGGTTCTCCCAGAGGGAAAGACACAGGCTTCGTTTAGGAGCAGCCGTGGAAAAAGCCATATGGGATCCCCGTAGGGTCACACATATGGAACCCAGCCTAAATCCGGTTCTCAAGGATACAACGGAGTATAGGCCTGGCGCCAGACGCTCCGCCACGTCGGCTGCCGAAGGGTAACCGGAGGACTCAACAGGGTCTGCCCGTAGGGACTCTCTGGAGAATAGAATGCGCATGTAGCGCAGCAAGCCGACACTAAGCCGGGGCCTCTCCGTGCCTCTGACCTGAGGCGAGAACACGGGAGGAGACCGGCTCGACACGAAGGCTATAGTATCTAGCGAACGTGTTAGGTGTCGCCCAGCCCGCAGCTCTACAAATGTCTGTTAGCGAGGCGCCACGAGCCAGCGCCCAGGAGGATGCCACACCTCTCGTGGAGTGGGCATGCAACCTGAGCGGGCAGGGCACGCCCTGAGCTTGGTAAGCCAGGGCGATGGCATCCACTATCCAGTGGGCCATCCTCTGCTTGGAGACAGCCTTTCCCTTCTGCTGGCCTCCGTAACAGACAAAGAGCTGGTCTGAGGTCCTGAAGCTTCGAGTTCTGTCTAAGTACAGTCGCAAGGCGCGAACTGGACAGAGCAAAGCCAGGGCTGGGTCTGCCTCCTCCGAGGGCAGCGCTTGCAGGCTCACTACCTGGTCCCTGAAGGGAGTGGTAGGAACCTTGGGCACGTAGCCAGGCCGGGGTCTCAGTACCACGCGGCTGTCACCCGGCCCGAACTCTAGGCACGATTCGTCGACCGAAAATGACTGCAGGTCCCCTACCCTCTTGATGGAGGCCAATGCCACCAGCAGCAAAGTCTTCATAGAGAGAATCTTTAAGTCTACTGACAGCAAAGGCTCAAAGGGAGCAATCTGGAGTGCTCTGAGCACCAGAGTAAGGTCCCAAGAGGGTATGGAGGGGGACGAGGAGGATTTAACCGTCTCGCCCCCCTAAGGAACCTGATGACCAGGTCGTGCTGACCAACAGATTTGCCATCTATGTGGTCGTGGTAAGCGGATATGGCAGCAGTATGGACTTTGAGGGTGGAGGGGGACAGCCTACGCTCCAACCCTTGCTGCAAGAAGGAAAGCACGACTCCGATCGAGCATCTTCGGGGGTCTTCTCGACGAGAAGAACACCACTCGACGAACAGGTTCCACTTCGAGGCGTAAGCACGTCTCGTAGACAGTGCACGTGCCGAAGTGATGGTGTTAAGTACCTCAGGGGGTAAGTCACCTAGAACCTCCGCGTCCCGTCCAGGGACCAGACATGGAGTTTCCAGAGGTCTGGACGCGGGTGCCAAAGAGTGCCCCATCTCTGAGAGAGGAGGTCCTTCCTCAGAGGGATGGGCCAGGGAGGGGCTGTCGCGAGGAGTGAGAGTTCTGGGAACCAGGTCCGGTTGGGCCAGTAAGGCGCAACTAACAAGACCTGCTCCTCGTCCTCCCTGACTTTGCACAGGGTCTGTGCAAGTAGGCTCACTGGGGGAACGCATATTTGAGGAGGCGCCGGGGCCAGCTGTGAGCCAGTGCATCTGTCCCGAGTGTTCCCTCGGTCAGAGAGTAAAACAACTGGCAGTGGGAGGTTTCTGGTGAGGCAAACAGGTCTACCTGAGTCTCTCCGAACTCTCTCCAGATCAGCTGAACCACCTGGGGGTGGAGTCGCCACTCTCCGGGCAGCGCAGCTCGTGATAGCTCGTCGGCCACACGGGGGACATGAATGGCGCGAAGCGACCTCAGATGCTTCCGACTCCACAGGAGGAGATGGCGGGCGAGTTGCGACATGCGACGGGAGCGTAGACCACCTTGACGGTTGATGTACGCAACGGTCGCAGTGTTGTCCGTACGGACCAGTACATGCTTGCCCTGAAGCAGGCCTTTGAGGCGGCTCAGAGCAAGGCGTACTGCCAGCAACTCGAGGCAATTGATGTGCCAATGCAGATGGGGTCCCGTCCAAACCCCTGAGACTGCATGCCCGTTGTACGTGGCACCCCAGCCGGTGGTAGAAGCATCTGTGAAAACCACAGCATGCCGGGACACTTGTTCTAGGGGCACTCCTGCCCGAAGAAACAAAGGGTCCGACCACGGACTGAAGCTTCGGCGGCACTCCTGAGTGATTGGCACCCGGAACGTGCCGCGTTGCCACACCCATCTCGGGACTCGGCCGTGAAGCCAGTGCTGAAGCGGTCTCATATGAAGCAGACCGAGCGGTGTTACAGCCGCTGCAGCCGCCATATGCCCCAGGAGCCTCTGAAAGAACTTCAGTGGGACCGCTGTCCTGCCATTGAACGTATTCAGGCAGTTCAACACCGACCGAGCACGTTCCTCTGTGAGGCGTGCTATCTGTTCGACCGAATCCAACTCCATACCGAGAAAAGAGATCCTCTGCACTGGGGCGAGTTTGCTCTTTTCCCAGTTGACCCGAAGCCCCAACTGGCTGAGGTGACTGAGCACCAAATCCCTGTGTTCGCACAACTGATCCCGAGACTGTGCTAGGATAAGCCAGTCGTCTAGATAGTTGAGAATGCGAACACCCTGTTCTCTCATGGGAACAAGGGCTCCCTCCACGACTTTCGTGAAGACGCGGGGAGACAGGGCCAGCCCGAAGGGTAGGACTCTGTACTGATATGCTCGACCTTCGAACGCGAATCTCAGGAATGGCCTGTGTCGCGGAAGAATCGAAACATGGAAGTACGCGTCCTTCAGGTCGATCGCTGCAAACCAATCTCGGGGACGGATGCACTCGAAAATGCGTTTCTGCGTGAGCATTTTGAACGGTAGCTTGTGAAGGCTCCGATTCAAAACTCGCAGGTCCAAGATCGGTCGTAACCCGCCGCTTTTCTTGGGTACAATGAAGTAGGGGCTGTAGAACCCCGACCTCAAATCGGCTGGAGGGACCGGCTCTATCGCGTCCTTCGCCAGTAGGACTGCGATCTCCGCACGCAGAACAGGGGCATCGGCATCTTTCACTGTAGTGAAGAGGATGCCCCTGAACTTGGGGGGCGCCGGGCGAACTGAATCGCATAGCCGAGCCTGATGGTCCGAAGGAGCCAGCGAGACGGACTGGGGAGCGCTAGCCAGGCTCCCAGAGACCGCGCAAGCGGCACCAAGGGGACCACCGGCGTACCCGCCGCGGGGCAGCGAGGTGGAACGCAGGGACGCGGCCCGGGAGGCTCTCTGTGTGAGGCGGCCCGAAGCGGGGTCACAGTGTGCTGTGCAACACTTACCTGCTTCCACGGGTGGACAGAGGGAGCAGTTGAGGTTTTGCCTACCTGCTGCTCGCTGCTGTCCGCTGGCGACAGAAGAGGTGGATGAGAGTGGTGAGGTTCTAGCCCTCCCACTGCTCTCCGAGCCCTCTTCGGACCCGGAGATAGAGGAAACTGCTCTTTTATTGAAAATTTGGGTACCGCTGACCGTTGAGCCAGCAGCGGAACAAAAAGGGGAAACAAAAGATTCTCCACCCGGCCCTCCTCCGGGGGAAGGAGCGGTGCGGTCACCACCTCCTGAAGAGCAGTCCCGTCCATCTCCGGGTCGCCCGTCCTAGGGCTGCTTGGACTTGGCCTTGCCACCCTTCTTCTTAGGGGGTGGCTGGACGCTCCACGATGCCGCTTGGATGGAGGCTGCTGCTGCTGGGGCGTCGGAGCGGGGGCGGCTGCAGGGGGGCGCCCTCGGCGCAGGCAGTCTGAGGTGCCGCCGGCGGTGGAGGTGCAGCAGCTGACCGCCTCGGCAGGATGTGACTAATCGCCTCTGACTGCTTTTGTACAGCCGAGAACTGTTGGGCAAAGTTCTCGACCGCGTCGCCGAAGAGGCCGGTCTGGGACACGGGGGAATTAAGAAACCTGACTTTGTCGGTATCCCTCATGATCGCAAGACACAGCCAGAGATGGCGTTCCTGGACCACCATGGTGGACATCGCACGACCCACTGACCGCGCCGTAACCTTCGTCGCTCGGAGCGCGAGGTCCGTCGCGGCACGAAGTTCTTGTAGAACTTGCGGATCGTGACCACCCTCGTGCAGGTCCTTCAGTGCCTTGGCCTGATGGACCTGCAACAACGCCATAGCGTGTAAGGCGGAAGCGGCTTCCCCACAGGCCTGATAAGCCTTGCCGGTAAGATCCGACGAGTACTTACAGGCCCGGGAAGGGAGAGACGGCTCCCCCCGCCAGGTGGAGTTAGGGCACAGTTGCATAGCAACGGCCCGTTCCACAGGGGGTATGCGCGTATAACCCTTAGCCGCTCCACCATCAAGGGTGGTGAGGGAGGAGGACCCACCGACACGGCTTCGGGCAGTAAAAGGTGCCGTCCACGTGCCAGTGAGCTCTTCATGCACCTCCGGGAAGAAAGGCACTGGGGTGGGGGGCTGAGAACCAGCCCTTGCCACCCCGAGATACCAATCATCCAACCTCGAGGGCTCGGGACACGGTGGAGGGTTCCACACGAGCCCGACCCTGTTGGCGGCCCGGGAAAGCATAGCCATCATTTCCGGGTCTGAATCGGGCACAGTCGTCACTCCCGAGGGAGGCAGCTGCGCCGAATCGTCATCCCCAGAAGCGTCAGGCTCACCCTCCAATGCAGCGATCGACATCCGGTCGTCTTGGGGAGCTCCGAAGGATACGGATGGTACACACCTCTGGGGTGGTCCACCGCGTTCCCCCGGCAGCTCTACTGGCTGCGGAGCGCAAGAGGGGTGAGGGTTCCTAGGGGCTTGGTTCCCCGAAGGAAACGCGCTCACCGTGATCCTCAAGTCACCAGCCCCGCCGCCCGAAGCAACCCTCTGAGGAGGATTGGAACGAGGCGTCGGGACCGGGACTCCACCCCTTTGCAGAAAGTGGAGTCTCGACCGCAGCTCCGCGACGGTCATCTTCCCACAATGGGTACATGACTCGTCCACAGACGCCGCCTCAGCGTGCCTCAAGCCCAAGCACGCGATACAGCGCTGGTGACCATCCCGAGGCGCCAGGTAACGACCGCATCCAGAAACACACAAGTAGAACGACATCTTTAAAAAGTCGCGAACTACTCGTGTAAGCTCTTTCAAGGACTGACTCTTTTAGGTGCTGAAGCACGCAGGGGAAAAGCCGCTGCAGCACAGACAGGGAAATGTGCAGCCTGTCGTGTGCACTCTCCTTGAAGGCGCTCTCTTACCAGCTGTAATAACAGCTTTTTAGCGCTCTAGGCGCACCGTTTCACCAGCCGTGAGAACGGCCTTCACGCTGATTACAGCTTTTGCTCAAATAAAAAAGGCAAAGAAAAACAAAGGAGAAATCGGCCCCGCTGCTGCGCTGTCCGCCTGCACCGCAACCAAGAGACGTCTCGAAGAGCAGACTCGTTCACACTCGTGGTTTCAGTAGCTATCTTCTTCAGTGTTGAGAAGGTTTGGCTCCGAAGCGAAAAGCTGAAGATGCAACGCACCTGCTGCTCATTATATACCCGCGCTGCGAGGCAAGCAGCTGATGCATATGATTGCATGCCAATGTGCATTGGCTCGTTTAGTTACACTCGAAGTAGATTGGCCTCTCTAGCGAGATTCCTATTTGTCGGTCTGTCCGACGTACGTCGAACGTGACCGACTGAATGGGAACAGAAATTGTAGTTTGTAAATTCCTCCATCAATGTCAGCTCTCCTCTAACAAACTGATGATCTTAACCAGATGTGAAAAATACAGCAGACATACAAAATGTGCAGTGGTGAGTCCCTTTGGACAAGGTTTGAAAACCACTGGTGTATAAGATCTATAGACGGGCAACTCTGGTCCTGAAGGGACACTATTCTGCAGAGTCCATCCCTGATCAAACACACATGTAAAAAATTAACCCAACCCTAAAATGTAACGGTAAAGGCTGATTTATATTTCTGTGTCGCACCTTCACCCGAGACGCTGCGCAGTATGCTAGGGGTGTGCACAAATAGTCCAATATTTGAATATCCGATCTGTAATTTATATTCGAAAAAATAAAAAGACTATACGAATTTTACTATGTTGATCTGCTGGCCGTAATGCAGTGAATCCATGATAAATCCTAAGAAATAAAAATACAAAGTTCTGGCATGAAACTCTAGATGGCACAGACTAATAGGTCCTTTAACACAACCTGCTAATTATCGCATCATTATCTATAGGTCACAGATGATTGGTTCCTGCTGTATTAGTAGCCAATGAGCTTGTGTGCTTAATATTTAAATACATGAGTAAGTATTGCTTAGTAGCGCAGCATGCTTCAGAATTCATCTAAAGCCGGGTTCACACTGTGCGATTTATAATAGTCCTTTACGATGGTTACTTGTCAGACTGTACGAACATGATCCTCATGTCACACTGTTGGATCTCATCTGTCATTAATGTCAGACTGCACGACAGCCTCATGAAAACTTGTCCGGAGTTTTACATCATCAAACATGACAGTGAGCTGCGTTACACACGGGACAGAAATGGTGGCTAACAACGACATCTCTATCATTAATTTTGATGACGTTTGTCTTGAAAAACGAAGGCAATTTGGCGATTGTCGTAGGAGAAGTCACACTGGAGGATTGTGCGCAAAATCTTCTGACACTGCCAGAACTTCGTCTGAGGTAAAATTTGATCGCAACGGTCATTAACCGGCTGAAGGTGAACATGTCAAACTAGCAATCAAAGATGACAGATTTTACGCGCATCGGAGAAAAGAGCAAGGCTAGCATTTGTGCTTATAAAACTTAAACTTTTTAATTAAAAAAAAAATGACCAATCGTTTCGCTAGATAAGACCCTTTTTCATCGTCTGGTGTCGTTTAAAGCCCTTTGAAGCTGCAATGAAGCTGCCATTTGGACCTTCAACCGTTGGGCGCCCATTGAAATGAATGATAAGGAGAAAAATCCTGGAATGTTTACATCAAAAACCTTAATTTCTTTTCGACTGAAGAAAGAAAGACATGGACATCTTGGATGACATGGGGGTGAGTAAATTATTTGCAAAAGTTTATTTAAAAGTGAACTTATCCTTTAACCGGCTGACGGTGAACTTGTCAAACTAGCGATCAAAGACTACAGATTTTAGGCTAGGATTATAGGAATCTTTTAGTATTTGCAAAATTTGTCTCAGACGACCAAATCGTGGCCAAAATCACACAGTGTGAACCAGCCTTAAGATAAGTACATGGGTTCTTATACTACCACTGCATTTGCGTAGTCTGTCATATCAACAGTCTGTTTAATGCTTAGAGAGATTTACTAAGCATTTTAGCAGCTAGTGCATATGCATGTTTTATAATGATACAGAGACAAGCTTGCTGAACTTTAAATGGAAGCGTGTTTTGCTTGTATCACATTCTAACGAAGCTACAGCAAGTATTTTGTACAGCAGCAGCAGTATGAATAACAAATTCAGATAGCAATGGAGTGGATATCAACAACATAAAAGAACGCAGCAGATGTTGCATGCAGGGCTAAAGTAACCTGTTTGCTATTGAGTGAGATGAGTTTGTCGGCTAATGAGTGATCATGCAATGTGAATATATCATGATTAAAATGCAAACAATGTTTTCATCTTATGAACATACTAAGTACGTGAGCAGCTGTATTCAGATTTTATTGTGCATTTACTTTTCATACTACAGGACGAACAGCGATTTTGCAAGGTCGGTAAGTCATTTAATTAATGGATTTCACGTAGAATGATATTTATCATTTCTGCTTACCTTAGAGTGTGCCAAGGCAGTTCCATGTGTTTTTCAAACGAAGCAAGAGCGCCTCAGTTGATGCTTAATGTGTAATTTTGTGTTATAATCTGTATAGTATAATTCCTGTTGCGCTCTGGATAACTTCAGGTGTTTTCTATATGCGGTGTGTTGCAACGGCAGGCAGTGTGGCCGAATTATGGACAAGCTTTGTTAATCTAAGCAGTGCTGCATGTCCGTTAGAAATCTCTCTCTCTCTCTGCTTAAAATGCAGAGGTATCCATTAACAGGAGCGTAAATAGGAGGCACTTTGCAGTGTGGTGGTCAGCCATTGACGTAGCGGAACTTTGAGTTCGCTACTGAGAAAAGTGAATGCGGCCATACGTTTTAATTTGTAAATCTGTGAGGGCTGACAGTCAGTTGCACGCTGAGAAATTATGTTATGGGATTCACTGTCAAATTGCATCCACTGCCATAACCATTGCATATGGGACAAAGATGTAATAGAAATGCATTAGCATGCAACTCAGACAAGATAGAATATTAATTAAAAATATTGAGTTCTGTTAATCTCATTGATATTATGATGTGTAAATATAAATGTTTCATAGTATTGCTCAACTTCAACAACTCTTCAGGGCTGATGTTTTATGTACCTACATGTTTCGGGCTGGGTCAGCTGATGCATGTTGAAGTCATGCTAATTAATTTTCCTTTCATCTGAATGAGATTACTTTTAGGAGTATATAGGGTTACAATGACATTATCAAATGATGCTACATCATTATACTATTATTTGCTCAGGTGATTGAGGAGGGTTTCTTATCTCTATTAGCCTGCAATGTTTTACCATTTGTTAAAGCCACACATAATGTGTGTTCTAATTGGTATGTTTGAGCCTTTTGGCTCAGACACACATTTACATAGGCCACTAGAGCTAAGCCATTCGGCGTGATAGCCCAGGCACACATAGTCTAATAGGCAACTAGAGCCAAGCCTTACGGCCCAGAATATTTGTTGTGGCAAAAATGAGCCAGGCACACATAGATAGCTTACACACGGTTCCTATGGCTCTTCGAAGCAGCAGCAGTACATTTGTTTTGGCGGTAGATCTGCTGGGGGGTGAGGGTGAATCATTATCTTGCCTTCTGCATTGATGGGGGATCTCTGACATCTTTGGGCTTGTATTGTCCAATATCATGTAACCTGCTCTGTTGGGGGGTTATTCATGTACGCTATATTGTACAGCAGCAGCATGTCTTACTTGCTCACAGCAGCGGGTCATGTATGTATTGGCAGTAGCAAGTCCCATACTTGCTCTGCAGCAGCAGCAATAAAGCAGCAGCAGCGTAGCAGATCTATTCCACCAAGACCAAATATATCTACATTGTCATATCCATTACCATACCAAACACTCCGAGAGTTTTCATGACTTGCAGTTATAACTAAATGCACCGGGTGGTGCTGTGGAGCATGTTTAATAGGTTTATTTTATTTGATTGTCGCAAAATGTTGTTGCCTGCCTCGCGAAGTTTGGAATTACTTAGATGAAAATGATCTTACACAATGGAATTACTTTTAATCAAATGAATTAATGAAACTGAGTTATAATAATATCACCACCATAATGAGAAAACACATGAAATCTAAACACCCGTCAAATGAGGAAAGAAAGCTGTTCATCACTGCATTCACAACAGGTAAGCGCAGCTGTAACCTGAGTGAGCCGATAAGATAACTTATCTAATAGCAAAATGATTTTGAGACATATGCTTCCTTTAAGTTTCACAGAGGGAGATATATTTACGAACAGAAAATACAAAGTGCTGCTGTTAGAAACTTAGCTTAGCACAGCGTTATGTATTATTGTTATATTTGTGTTTCTGCAACGTCTGTCAGTGCAGCTCATTTTCTCACCCGAGCATGTGGATATTATAGTTTTTTCTCAACATGTACATGTGAAACAATATAAACACGATAATCATAAGATGACTCGAGTGTATTATGTACATTACGTTTTGTACGATAACTGCCGCTGTCTGCTTTATTAGTGTTTTTCCCGTTGTTTTCTTTTGTTCCTTGTATGTGTAATGTATGGGACGCGACAACAGAGTTGGAGATCCACATGCAGACTTTATTAATAGGATGAGCGTAGTCATATAGGCAGAGGGTCAAACACCAGCAAACAGAAACGAGAAAAATAATCCAATCACAGGCAGCAAACAATCATAAACACGGAAACAGTCCAGGGTCAAAAACACGGAGACAAGGCCGGATACAAGGCTAAACAATAGCTGTCTCATTTCGAAGGCTGCATCCTCCAGAGGTTGCAGAGATGAACATTGTAGTCAATCATAGACATGTTGAGCGATTGAAAGCTGTGATCTCATCATTGCAACTAAATTTCTCTACACAAACAAATGCTTTCATCTTCATTAACAGTGCAAACGCGATATAAGAGATTCACTGAATAAAACGGGAGTTTTGCACGTCAGTCACTGATAAACTCACGCTGTTTAATTGACAGTTTCAGCGTGCTGCTCCAACGATTGCAAAGGGGACTTTCTTTGAGCTTTCTTTATATAATTCAGTCACTGTTAAATAACTGATTATTTTTATCCTACTAAGAGAAACAACGCAAGGTGAAGTTTAGTCACTGGTTTGAGTTACTGACACTAGGCATGTGACGGTATCAAATTTTCATGTTGCGATTAATTGATGAAGCTTTTATCACGGTATTATCGCGATATTAAAATAAGTTGCAAAACCATTTTTGTCATAATTTAACAGGTTTAAGAACTCTTTTTTTTAATAAAACAAAAACAACTCTGACTGAAATTTTTAAACAGATTAAAATGCAAAAGAATTAGGCTATAACGAACAACAGATAACACTTTACTCTATAAGCATTAGATTTAACACAGTTAAATACTTAGGCTACCTATTCTATTGCATGTCATGCGCGATTCTGTGGGCGGGGCTAAACAGGCAGGGATTAAGTAGGCGTTGATCTTCTTCTGCAGAGGCGGTGCTTGCTGCCCGTTGACCTCATAGATCCCCACTTTGTAAATCCTGTCTTTTTCTGGGTCTGGTGTCAATTAAAGCTTTTATTGGACTAATAAGGAAGTTTTCAACTCTAAAACTTACAGAATATTCTTTTAGTATGATGACCTCTTATGTGTCAAAAGGAAAATTTGATTTCTCAGTTCATCACCCATTTAAAGGCAAGTAGTTTCAAGCTTGTTTTTGTTTTAAACTTTGTTCTGCCTAATATCCTCCTCCTTTGTCTCTGTAACAGATATCTGTTGTACATTAGCCAGCTCAAGCATAACCCAAAATAAAACAAATACATTTTCTTGTCAAATTACATACAAATTTATTATTAATTTTCATTCATTGTCTGAGAGCGCAACAAGGCTGCTGTGAACATGTTGGCATAGCAACGATATACTTCCTGTTTTCTTTCCTGCCTGTGTGTCCTAAAAAAGACATCTCATTTAATTCTGGCTAAGAATACTCCATATACTGCATCCTTCACAGAATTCGTCATCTTGACGCAAAAGTAAAAATCAGCCTTAAGTCTTCAGGAATGCTTGAAAATTATAGGCAGGTGCATTTGATTAGGGATGAAACTTAACTCTGCAAAAGAGTGGTCCTCCAGTACCAAAGCTGCCCATCCCTGATCCACAGGATACAAACATGTTGTTGGTTTTGAAGCTTTTAAATGTCTAAATTGTTTTATGTCTACTTTTGCCCTAGACCTAATGGCACTGAAAGAGGCGAGTCATGAACTTAATGAAAGGCAAGAAGAGGAAGAACATTATTATAAACATCATTTCATGACTGGGGAAAGAGCAACACAGAAAAAAGAGCTCAAAAGACTGGAACTAAGAGTTCTGGAGAGAAGCCTTTCACTTGCCAACAGTGTGGAAAGAGTTTCAGACCTAAAAGAAACCTTAAAGTCAACATGATAATTCACACTGGAGAAAAGCCTTACACCTGCCAACAGTGTGGAAAGAGTTTCACACGTAAAGAAAGCCTTGAAGGCCACATGAGAATTCACACTGGAGAAAAGCCTTACACCTGCCAACAGTGTGGAAAGAGTTTCAATGGAAAAGGAAAACTTGAAAACCACATGAGAGTTCACACTGGAGAGAAGCCCTTCACCTGCCAACAGTGTGGACAGAATTTCAGTCATAAAATAAGCCTTATAAGGCCATATGAGAATTCACACTGGAGAGAAACCTTTCACCTGCCAACAATGTGGATAGAGTTTCACACGTGAAGAAAGCCTTAAAGTCCACATGAGAATTCATACTGGAGAAAAGCTTTACATCTGTCAAGAGTGTGGAAAGAGTTTCAGTCATAAAAGAAGCCTTACAGTCCACATGAGAATTCATACTGGAGAAAAGCTTTACATCTGCCAACAGTGTGGAAAGAGTTTCAGTAGAAAAGGAAGACTTGAAAACCACATGACAGTTCACACTGGAGAGAAGCCCTTCACCTGCCAACAGTGTGGAAAGAGTTTCACACGTGAAAACCACCTTAAAGACCACATGAGAATTCACACTGGAGAGAAGCCTGGTTTAGATAGAAAATTCAAATAAAAATTGACAAAATGAATTGTCTTTATTCTTTCTGTGTTAAACTAAGTGTTGTTTATCATGAGACTGCAGTGCTCGTAAACAATCAATGTAGCCTATTATTAGCCCTTTTAAATATTCTTTTGCCCTTGTGCTTGGGAGTTTGTTGTCATTTTCTCTGTGCTCATATTTTAATATTCATTATTCTGTATAATGGGTTTGTTGTATGTCTGTGCTCCATTGGTTGCATCTCCCCTCTTCCCCCTTCTCCCACTTTTCCAGAGCTTTACACGCCCATTTTCACAGAGATTTTGAGCTTTGAGGTGTGAACGACCAGGGGAAAACGGGGGTTTCATGAACCTTTAACAATGGACAATTTATATATATATATATATATATATATATATATATATATATATATACACACACACACACCTAAAGGATGATTAGGAACACCATACTAATACTGTGTTTGATCCCCTTTCGCCTTCAGAACTGCCTTTATTCTATGTGGCATTGATTTAACAAGGTGCTGAAAGCATTCTTTAGAAATGTTGGCCCATACTGATAGGATAGTACTTGCAGTTGATGGAGATTTGTGGGATGCACATACAGGGCACGAAGCTCCCGTTCCACCACATCCCAAAGATGCTCTATTGGGTTGAGATATGTTGACTGTGGGGGCCATTTTAGTACAGTGAACTCATTGTCATGCTCAAGAAACCAATTTGAAATGATTCGAGCTTTGTGACATGGTGCATTATCCTGCTGGAAGTAGCCATCAGAGGATGGGTACATGGTGGTCATAAAGGGATGGACATGGTCAGAAACAATGCTCAGGTAGGCTGTGGCATTTAAACGATGCCCAATTGGCACTAAGGGGCCTAAAGTGTGCATACCTTGGTTGTAACGAGTGGTTATTTCAGTCAAAGTTGCTCTTCTATCAGCTTAAATCAGTCGGCCCATTCTCCTCTGACCTCTAGCATCAACAAGGCATTTTCGCCCACAGGACTGCCGCATACTGGATGTTTTTCCCTTTTCACACCATTCTATGTAAACCCTACAAAATGGTTGTGCGTGAAAATCCCAGTAACTGAGCAGATTGTGAAATACTCAGACCGGCCCGTCTGGCACCAACAACCATGCCAGGCTCAAAATTGCTTAAATCACCTTTCTTTCCCATTCTGACATTCAGTTTGGAGTTCAGGAGATTGTCTTGACCAGGACCACACCCCTAAATGCATTGAAGCAACTGCCATGTGATTGGTTGATTAGGAAATTGCATTAATGAGAAATTGAACAGGTGTTCCTAATAATCCTTTAGGTGAGTGTAGGCGTTATGTTGTATATATTTGAATAGTACAGAAAATAAATAATAATACATAACATTACATTTACATTTATTCATTTGGCAGACGCTTTTATCCAAAGCGACTTACAAGTGAGGAAATACAACAAGCGAGTCGTCATGACGAGGCAAATAGACAAGAAGTGCTCATAATACAAGTTATAGGCAGTGCTCAGATTATCCTAAGCTACAATAGAGAGGGATTAGAGGAAGTGAAAGGATAGGAATAAGAAGTTTTTTGTTTTTTTTTAAGATGAGGTTAAGTGCTCACGAAAGAGATGGGTTTTCAGCTGTCTTTGAATATTGCCAGGGATTCTGCATTCCGGATGAAGGCAGGAAGATCTTTCCACCAGCAAGGGACAGTGAATGAGAATGTTCTGGAGAGTGATTTTGTGCCTCTCTGTGATGGTACCACAAACCTTCGCTCCTTTAATGAGCGCAGGTTTCTGGTTGGAGTGTAGACTCGTAAGAGTGAGTGGAAGTAGGAGGGTGCTGAGGCTGTGGTAGATCTGTAAGCAAGCGTCAACACCTTGAATTTGATGCGAGCAGCAAGTGGTAGCCAGTGAAGAGAGATGAAGAGAGGCGTGACGTGGGCTCTTTTGGGCTCATTGAAGATGAGACGTGCTGCTGCGTTCTGAATCATTTGTAGAGGCTTGATTGTGCATGATGGCAGTCCAGCCAGAAGTGCATTGCAGTAATCAAGCCTAGAAATGACCAGAGCCTGGACCAGAAGTTGTGTTGCATGTTCTGTTAGAAAGGGCCTGATTTTCCTGATGTTGTATAGTGCAAATCTGCATGACCGAGCTGTCATTGCAATGTGATCTTTGATGGTCAGTTGATCATCAATGATTACTCCAAGATTTCTGGACGAATTTGATGGGGTAATTGAGGATGTGCCTAGCTGGATGCTGAAATCGTGATTTAGAGTCGGATTGGCAGGGAAGACGAGAAGCTCAGTCTTAGCCAGGTTGAGCTGTAGATGATGTTCTTTCATCCATGCCGAGATGTCCGCCAGACAGCTTGAGATTCGTGCAGCTACTGTGGGATCATCTGGTTGGAATGAAAGGAAGAGTTGTGTGTCAATGGTAGGAGAAACCATGTGCCTGAATGATGGGACCAAGTGATGTAGTGTAAATGGAGAAGAGGAGGGGTCCAAGAACTGAACCCTGAGGAACACCCGTGGTCAGCTGATGAGCTTTGGATACCTCCCCTCTCCAGGCAACCCTGAAAGACCTTCCTGTGAGATAGGATTCAAACCAGAGAAGTGGAGTACCTGTGATGCCCAGTGATGAGAGGGTGGACAGGAGGATCTGATGATTCACCGTGTCAAAGGCAGCTGATAGATCGAGCAGAATGAGAACTGATGATTTGGAATCAGCCTTTGCAATCCGCAGGGATTCAGTGACCGACAGCAGTGCAGTCTCAGTCGAGTGGCCACTCTTGAAACCAGATTGATTGACATCCAATTGGTTGCTCCGTGAGAGGAAAGATGACACCTGGTTGAAAACAACTCGTTCAAGTGTTTTTCCTATGAATGGTAGGAGAGAAACAGGTCTGTAGCTGTCTACAAGAGACATGTTTAATGTGGGTTTCTTAAGCAGTGGGGTTACCCAAGCCTGTTTGAATGTGTTAGGGAAAGTAAATAATATATATAAATAATAAATATAATAATTTTTTACAGTTATGAGTATTTATAAATAATTATAATAATGAAAATAATAATAATAAATATTGCAGTTGTATGTTGTTTTGTTTTTGAAGAGATATAAGTATATGACATTTTATTTTACATCTTATTTTAAGGTGTCTGTGAAGGTGAAGGTGTTGCAGTTACTTTCTCAGAAGCAAACTGTCAGTAGGAGCCGGCAGAGGCTGACACAGACAACAAATACCGTCGCAGACCATGCTAAAAAAATCTTCTTAACAGTGTGGGGTGACCGTTCATTGGAAATAGGTAGCTGGTATGAGCTTACAGATGTGTCTGTATGCTTGTTCATACAGACATTTTGTTTGAGCACAACTGTGCAAACTACCTTTTCCATTGTTGATGACTGTGGTAGTTCAGCAGAAGTAGAACAAGGTGAATGAGAAAGTATTGTAGGAGAAATTGTGGACACAGAATTCAGTATTTTGGAGTTTGTGAATCTGGAAACCAATATGACTCGATGTGAAAATTGCAAAGCTTTCTGCTTCCAAAGTTACATGTCTGTTACGTGGACACATCACAGTTGAAATAGGAGCACAAAACAAGAAAATTCACATGGACCATGACGAATTCTGCAACCTATTAGGAATTGGTTTCAAAAGTACTTGGCCATGAAAAACTGCAGATTGATATGTGTGGCCAAGTCATGATAAATGTACAGTTTGTAAAGTCCATGTATGAGGCCAGAAGCAGTAGTGTGCCTGGTTTCCACAAACATGTGCACTCTAATTTTGAAATTGAGAAGGACAGTATGCCTTGTACTTCTACTGCCAGTGTTTGTGCTTTAAGCAGCAGTGAATGTGGTCATTCTAAAGCTGTGCAATCTGATGTTCACATTGAGAAGGACAGTGTGCCTTGTACTACTTCAGCTAGTGTTTGTGCTTTAAGCAGCAGTGAATCTGGACTTAGTAAATCTTTGCAGTGTGATGTCCACAGTGAGAAGGACAGTGTGCTTTGTACTCCTTGTACTAATGAGAAAGAGAGTGTAGATGTTCAAGACAATTTGAGGACATAGACTTGGATTTGGAAGAACTTGAGTGTTTGAATTGATAGGGGGCTGTTTCTTTCTTTCTTTTTTGAAAGTTTATGATAAGGTGAAGTTGTATTAGTTGCAATGTATATATTTGCGAAATATAAGTACAATATAAGTACAGTGTGAAGTGAGTTACTTTTTTGTCACAGCTGTATATACTTATGTCTAACACAAGCTTTTTTCCACCCCGGAAGTTAATGTAGCACCATCTTGTATATGTTACATATTACCACGCTTGTTTTTACAGCATATTTTTAACCACTTCCCTTTTTTCTGTGCTTCTAATATGTAAAGCTGCTTTGAAACAATTACCAATTGTAAAAGCGCTATATAAATAAATTTGACTTGACTTGACGAGCGCTCTTCCCAGGTCCTGCAAAAAGTGCCTCCTCATGTAGTTGTCCCCCTGTCTCCAACATATTGTAGAAGATTGCCATGGGCCAGCGAGCTGTCTTTCTCCGGATTTTCTGGAATATCACAAAAAAGCATACACAAACATTTAGTATTACTGCTGACGTCCAGTGTTAGTTCAATTCTCTTTACATGGCATTTAGCTTAGAATAAAAAAAGTATTTTGAGCAATTATTTATTTATATATAAATATAAAATATATAATTATATAAATATGTATATATAAATATATATAACAATAATATATATATATATATATATATATATATATATATATATACATACACATAAATAAATGCATAAAATACTTTTTTTTATTCTAAGCTATGGCATGTAAAGTGAATTGAACTATCACTGGATGTCATATATATATATATTACATATATTAGTAATATTATTATTATCATCATCATTTTTTTAGAATATATATATGTATTTCAATAAATAA
This sequence comes from Chanodichthys erythropterus, assembly GCF_024489055.1. Taxonomy (NCBI): domain Eukaryota; kingdom Metazoa; phylum Chordata; class Actinopteri; order Cypriniformes; family Xenocyprididae; genus Chanodichthys; species Chanodichthys erythropterus. The sequence goes on from NC_090223.1 coordinate 65,903,727, forward strand.
TTAGTAGCAAAGTAGCAAATACCTTATCAAGATTGTCCACTCCCCCTTTGGTCCTGTTGTATGGCAAGATCATTTCAGGTTTCCTGTCTTCTCTTTCGCTCACTGCTGCATCTTCTTGCACAGTGCTCATGAGAAGAACGTTTTTATTTTTTCTGGGGCAGTACGACACGATGGCGTGTGTTTCTGTGAAGGCGAACATAGATGAGAACTTAGCCCGGCCTCTTTGAATGGTCAGAGCAGTTGGCAGCTCTGGCTTGTTCCTTCGGATTGTTCCTATCATTCTCATTTTCTTGTTTAGGAGCTCTATGCCAAGAGCATATGAAGTAAAAAAGTTGTCACAAGTGACAATATGCCCTTGATAGCCATCCATCACTTCCAGGACTATTCTCCTTCCCAGGTTTCTTTCGTGTGGCATCCCTGGAGGTTTTCCTGTGTATACCTGCATGTTCAAACAGTAGCTCGAGTTTGCATCACAGGCTGCCCATATTTTAATGCCATATTTGGCAGGTTTTTTTGGCATGTACTGCTTTAAAGGACACCGGCCCCTGAATCCCACCAAGCTCTCATCAACTGTAATGTTGGTATCTGGTCTGTACATGAGAGGTAGTCTTGTCAGTTGTCATCCTAGTCAGTTGTTTGAATTTTTTCAGTGGCATGGTTGTACGGAAAATTGCCCTCCCCAACTCACTGTCCCATAAACTGGATGCAGATTTGTGGTGAGATTTTAAAACCCCAGCAAGAATTAGAAGTCCAATAAATGCTTGAATTTTATTACATTCAATATTAGACCAGTCTTCACCAAACACTCGTTGCCCCTCTAAATTTCTCATCTCAAGAATCTGTAACGGTGGTTCCCAACAACAATAATAAAAAAAAAAAATGTCCGGCAGGAGGGAATCGAACCCGGGTCCTCAGTATGGTAACGCTAAGTACTAACCACGAGGCCACATTAGCACATATAACAAACTGCTCACAGTCCTAAGTTGATTCTTAGTCCCCAACACCTCGGGAAAAAAAAAACATATATAAATATATGAGTAAACAATCAGTTTAGTTCGGGCGCCAGACAAGTATGCACTTGCCACAAATAATAATAATAATATAATCACCTCGGATAAATAGAGAGAAAAAAAAATAAAATAACCATCCGTTACATAAATTTATATAATAAAGAAAAACGGAAAAGCAATAAATTTAATGCAACTTTGTCTTTTAATGAAATATAGTGTAAGTTGGACACTTCAAAAGAAGAAGATAATTTTAAATATAAAAAAAACACTGAATTACTATTCAATATAAATCAACTTTGCAAAACAACAAACAAAACAAATATGCAAACATCAGAGGGAAAAAATAAATAAAAATAATAATGTGGTGTATACGTATGTGAGAGTGACAGAGGGAGAGAGATGAAAGAAAAAATGTATATCTGTGATTAAAGCAACACTGACCAAGTCGGCAGCACGGGTGGTATCTAAGAGTGATTCGGGTCATCGACGTTGTCAGCCTTTTTTTTTTCCCTTTTTATACACCACCAAGCAGACGTTTTTGGAATATAGTACAAACTCCAATCCAGTCCCCAAACTTGAGTAAGAGCATTCACCGGCTGACGACAACGCCCGCTAGCGACAGGCTTAACAGGTAGCTGCACCCCACCTCCTCGCCATGATTCCCGGAAACGGTAACGTAAGATCTACCCGCAAGGACTGCCTCCAAAGGAAAACGCAACGTCTCTGGTCAGTTGAACGTGACATCAGTCTCTAAACCTCGCCCATATATACTTTCACCCTTCACCCTTAATTAATCCTTTCCTCCAATCCTAGAGCTCATAGATTAGGAGGCGTTGACAAAGAACATAAACGGAGGCAGAAAATATCTGTACTGCCACAAATCTTTTGTTGCATGGAGCTTTGAAAAAAAAGTTCAAAAGTAGATTTGATATCTTCAGCCCTTACACAGGCATACCTTGTTGGTCCAGGCGCATTTCTTCTGACCTCCTCTGCCTGTGCTCTCCTTTGTGTCCTTGTGTGAGGAGTTGAAGACCACAGTATTTCCCCGTTCTTGGAGAGGTAAGTTTCAGGGCCTTCTCTCTCCTCTGAATCCTCAGTGAAGTTTTGGTCAGCCTCTGTAAAATCTTCCTCTTCAGAGACTTGCTCATCTGGCTCTGTTCCCTTTTTCATCACTGTTATGTAGTAAATAAGCCAGGGTCTCCTGAGCAGTATATCTCTTAGCAATTGTGGAGAATGAACTGTGTACTGGGCTCAAAGTGGCAATATTTATACCCCAAGTTTTTGTTTTCATAAACAAATGCTGTGATTGGCTTTTTGTTTTCATAAACAAGTGCTGCAATACGCCTGAAGGTTACTAGGGAAGAATTCAATCCTTTGATCTTACTCTCTGTGTGTGCGTGTGTGTGTGTGTGTGTGTGCGTGAGTGTTCAAGAGAGAGAGACATAGTATGTGACTTTTAAATTTTGGACCCAATGTCTCCCCTTTATTTTATTCATTGATTTTATTTCACATATTCTCATATTTCTCTGTTACAGGCTCACCAGTCTAGTATTTACTTGTGTGTGTGTGTGTCAACAGATGCTGTGATTGGCTTCTTGATTTTATAAACAGGTGCTGCAATAGGCCTGGAGGTTACTAGTGAAGAATTCCATCCTTTGACCTTACTCTGTTGCGCGTGCTTGTTTGTGTGTGTGTGTGTTCAAGAGAGAGACATGGTGTGTGACTTTTGCATTTTGGATCCAATGTCTCCCCTTTATTTGATTCATTGATTTTATTTCACATATTCTCACATTTCTCTGTTACAGTTTCACCAGTCTCATATTTCCCTGTGTGTGTGTGTGTGTTATGGTTCAGCCTCACCGGTGAGGCATTTCGAATCTGGGAGCACATTGAGGAACAGTGCTGTCCTGTGAAGAAGTCCAAGGCAAAATAATGAAAACCAGGTTGGTTTGTCCACAAGGATAGAAAACAGAGTCACTGATGTCATGTATGTTGATTGGTTAAAAATCCTGATGATGCCACAGGGATTCCTTGGCATGTTGCGGCGGATCTCTCACGGGACAAAACAGGAACACAAGACAGAAAGACAGGGGAAAACAATTATACACAGACAGCTGAACAGCTGTTCCCTCAAAATAACAAAAGTGAGTAAACCCCTAAGTGAAAATGTCCAAATTGGGCTCAATTAGCCATTTTCTCTCCCCGATGTCATGTGACTTGTTAGTGTTACAAGGTCTCAGGTGTGAATGGGAAGCAGGTGTGTTAAATTTGGTGTAATCACTCTTACTCTCTCATACTGGTCACTGGAAGTTCAACATGGCACCTCATGGCAAAGAACCCTATAAGAAATTGTAGTCTGCCTCGACCCAGATTCCACTCCAAAGTATATTTTAGAATGAGCTTATCCCCAAAATAGCTTAATTATCATAGAGAAGAAGAAAGGCAACTGGTATATTGTTTATGTACCATTTATCAATTGTAGAATGAGAATGGGGGTGTCAATGAGGTGTAACAACTTTATTAACATACAGACCACAGCTGGTAAAACATGAGAAACTACATTTACATTTCAAGAGTGGCAAACTGTAAACAGGATAAAAGGTTTGAGATTTGGATGTTCTGTGTTCATTCCGACTCTGATGAACCCAAAGTGCTATGTGTACTTTGTCACTGCTACACTGGAATAAACTTCTTCAACGTCCTCATCATTTTTTCTTACATTGGCAAGCCAGCCAGGAGGGATTTCCAATAAAGTGGGGAAAGGTAAGAAAAACTGTTTTCTGTTTTTTATGCTGGTTTTTGTCAGGGAACCCCCTCATTTAAAAAAAATCTAGAAAGGAAATTTTAAGGACAGAAGAGAATTGTTTCTCTTCGGAGAACGGAAACAAAGTGCTTAAGTTTAAAGTTTCTAAAGTAAGTGAAACTTGGTGTTAGTCTCTTATAATTCTGTTAAGATTCTAAAGTAATTGAATCAACCCAACGCAGTGTGGTGACAGAATTGTATTAGAATTGTTTCTAAAGTAGTTGAAACAAAGTGGTAAGTTTCTAACGTAACTGAAACTGAGTGTAGAGTTTTTATAATTCTGTTAAGATTCTAAAGTAACTGAACTGAATTGACCCAATGCAGTGTGGTCATATATATATATATATATATATATATATATATATATATATATATATATATATATATATATATATAATGTCACACGACCGCGGTGGCGCGATTGTCATGCCGACCGTAACAGCCCTAACTTTATCAAAAAGTAACAATCCCAACTATGTCTTCAGATAGTTTACAAAATATATCTGACGCAGCTCTCCGTGTACGCGCTTTGGATGAGTACACAATTATTCTCCTCACAGCGCGTGCAAGTTCTCTTTTGCGTCTTACAGTTGAATGTTTAAAGTGGCAACTGGCAAGGTTTAAATGAGTTTAGTTTAAACAGTAGCAACGTGAGATGTTCAGGTCTCACCTGCACTCGCGTGCTATCAAAACCCGGGTGATGATGGCGTGAATGACATACGGCTCATTCATTGAACATTTGTTTATAGTGATTACCGTAGTTTGCTCCACATCTGATTTTCTATAACCAAACCAGTTCCAAATTGTGAAGGGAACTCTTCGCTTAATAACAAGCTGCTCCTCAGCCTCACGTCTTTCGTCATGCTTGTTTTAACTCCACACGTGAACAGTGAATCGGTCACGAAATACGTCAACAACTAGACTTATCGTAATTATCGCGAGGAGACAAATTTTTATCGTGAGGAGAATTTTCAACGGTATTTATCGCAAGCGATTATATCGCCCATCCCTAACGCAAAGTGATTCTGGGAAATTTAAAACAATAACCCGAAGCTGTGTAGTTTTTCCCAACGTACTGAGGCATTGTTTTAAATTTGATAAACTTACGCTGAAGGGGTAATTTCTACAAATAATTACCTAGCTAGTAAAACAATATGGAAAGAAGAAAAGATCAGAATGCAGAATGAGATTGCATTTCTTAAAACTAACAAAGACATGCTTAAATCATCTGTGGAAAAATTGGCCAGCAGTTTGGAGGAAACGAAGACAGCTTGTGAGTTTATGATCAAGAATGGCATAGCTAAAAAAACACCAGTAAGACATTGTTAGGTGTCACATTGTGTAACCCAGTTCCAGGAATGCCAGATTTGCAGGAACATGGCTCTGAGGGTTGGGAAAGAGATTCTCAGTCATTCAGTAGTCAAGACTCTGACTGTACATTTAGATTTCCTATGGCACCAGTTCATACTACAACAACTATGCATGCTATTGAAGGAAGGGAACAGCAAATTACCATTACCATAGTCAGAGGATTTAATCCAACTGAACTAGAAACTCTGATCAAGAATATTGGGAAATTTTATCCTGCTAAACAAGATCCATTAGATTTTCTGAAAAACTTGGAGGAATATGCAGAGATTTACTAATTTACAGACGGTGATGCATGTGTGTTGTTAACAATGTGCCTGCCTGACACTTTGTCTGGAGCCTTAACTCGGAAAGTAAAGGACAGAACTGCAATTAAGTCAGATAGGAAACAGGCACTGCTTGAAGTTTTAGGTGTGTTGTCAGTTAATTGGGATAAAATATCTGAGATGCACATGAGGAAAGGAGAGCACCCAGCAGTTTTCAGAACAATTATTGGAGGTGTTTAAAACTTTCAGTGGCAATTCTGATATCACTAAGAATGATGTCAAGTTTCAAGTCTGCCTTGATTAACAAATGTGACCCACTCACTCGTTCTGCTGTGTCAATGTTTGTGACACCATTCTCTGAGTATAATGACATTATTGCTAAAATGACACAGTTTTACAACAATAATGCGAATGCAAATAATCAAATAAAAGATGCCAAATCTAGACATCCAGTTGCTGCCTTTGGCAAAAGAGAATGTTCTAGATTATCTGATGGTTTGCATCATAGACCAAGGAGATTTGCAAGAGTAAATTCAGAAGGTGTTATTCTTTGCTATGCATGTGAAAGAGATGGTCACATTGTAAGGCATTGTTTGGAGAAAAGAAGGGAAGATCAGGAGGTTGTTTTAAATGTGGAAAAGCTGGTCACATCGTTAGACATTGTCAAGACAATGAGAGATCTCTTAAAAGATTTGTCTGTCATGCATGTGGAAGGGATGGTCACATTGCAAGGCATTGTTTGCAGAAAAGAAGGAAAGATCAGGAAGTTGTTTGTTTTGCATGTGGAAAGACAGGACACAAGGCAAGAGAGTGTCACTTTTCACATAAAAGAAAGGTGGGCTATCACGATCTGCTTAAGCAAATAGACAATTTAGAAATCCAGTTGGCACTGTTGAAAGGAAATAAAGAAGAAGACATTCACACTTTGCCAGACACATCACTGCATGAACGACATGACTGTAACTCAGTCACAAGCAGATGCTGATGTTAATTAGAATTGTTTATGATAGTTGTACATTTTCAAAAGAATGTTTACTATCAAAAGGGGGGTGATTCTTTATAATTTATGAAAAATGTTTTATTGGCATTGATATGTAAATGTAATAAGAAATAATTAATGTAATAAGGAATGTTTTAATGGCATTCATCTTAAAATGAATTTAAGACATTACTGATGTTTGATGTTTTGAGATGAAATGTCTGTGACTTTGATGTGTAAATGTGGAAAGATTCTTGTGGCGGAAAGGGGGGCAACCTTTTCTGAATATTGTTTCAGATATAAGCATCAAGATGTTTTTGTCTGAAATGTGTAAACTCCTGGAGACAGATCATCTGGTAATTTGAAGGATGAGAAGGCCAGTGGATACAGGTGATTTTCTCAAGAAAATGTTTTTGAATGTGAAAAGATTCTTGTGGGGGAAGGGGGGGCAACCTCTTCATTTTGATTCTTGTTTCAGATATATGCATTGGGATGATTGTCTGGAATGGGTAACATCTGGGAGAAAGATGATCTGGTCGTTTGAGGAACGAGAAGGCGAGTTGATCCAGTGGAGCCATGGGACATTCTCAAAAAAAAGAACAATGATCCATGATCCAGAAACCTTGAGATTTCCAGACCTGCAAGATCCAGAACCCCAGGCCTAAAAGTTCTAGAAACCCTGAGAACCACCATGGGATGAATGAAACTGATGGAGTGACACAGACTTGAACAACAACAGTGACTGCTTCTTTTAGAAGGACTTATAGTCCAGGTGGAAAAGAACAGACAATGAGAAGAGAAACAAAAGAAGATCAAACAGCTTCAGAGACTATGGACAGACGTCCTTCCACCTAGATGGAAAACAAGTGGGCAAAAGAAAATACCCACAAGAAATGCACAATGACAGACTCACTGCACATGACACTAGAATGAGACAAATATATGCATAGTTGGATGCATAAAATGTATTATTGAATGCTGAACGCACACACTGAGAAAATGGACACAATGAAAAAGCGTGCACACACACACGCACACATTATATTGTCTATTGATTTTTGAAAAAAAAAACTAAACAATTTGTTATTATTACTGATGCTAAGGAAAGATTATGAAAGCCCAACAAAGTTTTGAAGAAAAAAACAAAAAGACACGATTTTGTCAAAACAAATGCACGTCGGAGACTTAGCTATTGCCTATTCTGGTTTCATTTGGGATTTAACCTTTAACCCCTTACCAGTAACCCCCACTTTTGGCCAGGTAGTGAAAAATTACATACCCAAAATAAAATGGTTGCTGCTAACAAGTCCTCCAGACTACACACAAAAACAAGGTATCATTTGAAAGCTGACACTTGATAGTTTACTATAAAAGATTCAGAATTACTCTAGCAATTACTAATAGAGAGATAAAAAAGCTCAAACACAATTGATATATATAATTGTTTATGGAAATGAAAAATGCAAAAGGCAGACACATAGGGGCCTGGAAACATAAGCAATATATGTTTAAAATTTGAAATGAAAAATGAATTTTTTACAATAATTTATTTCAGTGCATGTCTAGGCACCTTTCCAAAAAGGCCACTTGGAGATGCCAAAGGGACACTTGGTAACCACCTTTAACTGTGAAGTATAAGAAGTCTATTTGATCATTTCCATACATTTTATCATTCCAATATGACAAAGCAAAATTTATATACTATATCTGATATATTTTTTTTACTCTTAAAAGTTTAGAAAAATGCAATCCATGGATCATTTACATACAGAAATATACAGCCATACTACCCTGTTGTTGCCCTGATGGCACATTTACACAATCATATATTTTATATTCATATTCCAAGGATCATTTACATACAGCAACATATAGCCATACCCAACTTGTTGTTGCCCTGATGGCAGATTAACATCAGTTTACAATTTTTCTATTCAAAAGCAAAGGATAATTTACACAAAGCAATTTCCCATCATACCCACTCTCTTGTTACCCTTATTGAACATTTACACCAGCAGCTAATGACCAAGACTGCAATCAAGACGCTTGGATACAGCACTCTCCTCCGAATAATCCACATTTTCTTCATCACTGCTTCGCATAAATTCTTCCAATGCAGAAACAGGAGAAAACAACTTCTGTGCACAACGCTGATCCATGGCTGACGAATGTGAGTGCTAGTGGGCAGCAGGTGTGTCTCCCTTATATTTGCGTCACGCCAGCGGGGGGGGGCGCGCGCTATTTTTCCTGGAAGCAAATTGTTCCGCACACTAAACAACAATGTATTACACGTGAGATTATGCAAATCAACACATTGGCGTAATCGTTATTGCATAGGCTAACGTTACATGACAACACAATAGTTTGGCCATTACTGTCTTTTTACTTTTTTTCCCACTTACGTTTGCCTGTGCGTAATCACACGTCACTAAAAGCGCCTGTCCACTTTTGTACATGTATATGTGTCCAGTTTTCATCGGACATCTTCTGGGCTGTTCTCATTCATTTACAGACACTCTACTAAATAAAGTTATATGTCATTGAATAAAGCGCTAGATGTGGACAGTTCGTCGAATAAACATGACAGCGCACCCGTGAATAGCGCTTACAGGATATAAACAATAGAAGTTATATCTATTTTTATACCAGTTTGCATGCTTTTGGACAAATATTTACTATGGAAATCGTGTATTGGACTCTTCCCATGGAAAAAACGTCGATGTCACCATTATACTGCCAAACATTACAGTTCCACGACACAAAAAGGTAAGGACGCCCCTCCCTTTTGTTGTCTTAGGAAATTGTTCACGGTCATACAGAATAACAAAAAACTACTATAAAGTTATCTTGATTGCAGTGTTGGGGAAGCTACTCTGAAACTGTAGTTTGACAAGCTACAAGCTACTCATAAATTAAAGTAGTTAAACTACTGTCAAGCTACCCTTTTGAAAAAGTAGCTACACTACAAGTTACTATCAAAAAGTAGCTAGCTACTTTAAAACTACTTTGATTTTTTTCTTTAAATGACAGCTTATTACAAATAACTGGATAACTGTTCATGAAGAATGTTTAAGTAAGATGTTTGGAGTTTAAAACAAAGCAACGGACTACAATTATGATTTCAAAGCGTACTGTTTTATTTTGTAAACTATATCAAAAGATACAATACTCAAATGTAGCTTATATCTCACACTGACTCTCTTTGCATGCTTTATATATAATAGCATACATTCAGAATTTTAATATAAATTTTGTTTTTCATGCTACGAGAGGACCGACCACCAATTGCACTCTGCAGTTTCAGAAGTGATTTCTACATATAAATGCAGGATTCATGCTCAAAATTGCTACCATAACACGAGACAAAAATATGCAATAATAAGAATAAGCAATGTAAATGCAGACTAGAAAAACATTAGAATTTTTGTATCAATATTTTTGAAATTCTATTCCAGTTATTTGTTATTAATTACTTAATCTTAAATGTCTCACTATACATTGATTCTTATTATGGTGGAGCCGTTGTTTACACATTACATCTGCACTTTATTATAACACCCTCACTGATTTCAGAGGCACCCTCAATGATTTGATTCTGGAACCGGACCTGCACGTAAACCGAACCGGAACTTAAATTGGATACACAGAAAAATGCAGGTTAAACTCACAGCACATGCAGTGATAAAGCTTTGAGATGAGAATCATGTGCTTCTCGCCTGAACATTCTTATATCAGAGCAACCGATTTTATTAGATAAGTCTTTGCCGTGTGATAAGCGCACTAAGCTATGTTGCAATTTTGTTTTCTGTTCAGTTGACGGATGCTTTGTCCTTACATAACCATCAAGCGATCTCTTCTCGATGAACTGCCGATGAACTGATAAAGCCGCAAGATGCATGATATAACAATAGATGGCGGTAATGCACAATGTTAGTTTGTGATCTGAAGACGAGCTCGTCAGAACGCAAAACGGAAAGTAGCTTTTACCTTTTGGTCGCGCTACACCGATACTTGCTGGAAAATGTAGTTAACTACAGGAAAAGCTACACTGTTTTAAAAGTAGCTGAACTACATACAAGCTACTGAATAATGTAGTTAAACTAGTAGCGCCGCTACATGTAGTTAACTACTCCCCAACACTGCTTGATTGTATAATGCTTGTACAGGTTGAATCATCATTCTTGTATCTTTCACACAACTTGATAAATTTCACTTAACTTGATCATTTTACTTGATAAAAGGTATTGTAAACAAGCGATCAATGTAAACAACGTCACACGTGAGGCTGTCTTCCCAATAGAGAACGGGAGGTGTAATCTGTGAAAATTGAGTGTTTGTGATGCTTCTTGTGGGCCAAGAGCATCAAAGGGGGGACTATAAGAAATTGTAGTCTGCCTCGACCCAGATTCCAGTCCAAAGTATATTTTAGAATGAGCTTATCCCCAAAATGGCTTAATTATCATAGAGAAGAAGAAAGTCAACTGGTGTATTGTTTATGTACTATTTGGTTGATCAAATCCTGAGCAAATGGTAATCAATTGTAGAATGAGAATGGGTGTGGGACACAGAGAACCATGTCAGACAATGAGGTGTCACAACTTCATTAACATAGAGACCACAGCTGGTAAAACATGAGAAACTACATTTACATCAGGAGTGGCAAACTGTAAACAGGATAAAAGGTTTGAGATTTGGATGTTCTGGGTTAATTCCGACTCCGATGAACACAAGGTGCTACATGTACCTTGTCACTGCTACGCTGCAATAAACTTCTTCATCGAGATCTTCAACGTCCTCATAATTTTTCTTACAACCCTCTGAGGATCTAAAAAAAGAATTGTTGCTCTACATAAAGATGGCGTAGGCTATAAGAAGACTGCCAAGACCCTGAAACTGAGCTGCAGCACGGTGACCAACACCATACAGCGGTTTAACAGGACAGGTTCCTCTCAGAACAGGCCTCGCCATGGTCGACCAAAGAAGTTGAGTGCATGTACTCAGCGTCATATCCAGAGGTTGTGTTTGGGAAATAGACGTATGAGTGCTGCCAGCATTGCTGCACAGGTTGAAGGGATGGGGGGTCAGCCTGTCAGTGCTCAGACCAAACGCTGCATCAAATCGGTCTGCATGGCTGTCGTCCCAGAAGGAAGCCTCTTCTAAAGATGATGCACAAGAAAGCAGTTTGCTGAAGACAAGCATGTCCTGTGGTCTGATGAGACCAAGATTATTTGGTTCAGATGGTGTCAAGCGTGTGCGGCGGCAACCAGGTGAGGAGTACAAAGACAAGTGTGTCTTGCCTACAGTCAAGCATTGTGGTGGGAGTGTCATGGTCTGGGGCTGCATGAGTGCTATCGGCACTGGAGAGCTACAGTTCAATGAGGGATCCATGAATGAGCAGAGCATGATCCCCTCTCTTCGGAGAATGGGCCGCAGGCCAGTATTCAAACATGATAATGACCCCAAAGACACATCCAAGACAATAAATATACAGATACTGTATATTTATCAGGTAGTTATTTAGGTTTACCCAGATAGTCAGTCCTGTCCATTCAGTATAGATTGGGATAGTGAAATAATTCAGCTGTCAAAATATGGGAATGAGAATGATGTCGAAGACTGCTCAGATGAAGATTACGTGCCACCTTTATGTTTGTGGTATGTTCTTTTATTGTTTAGGAATTAAACAACAACAACAAAAAAAAGTGACATTTATTTCAATGTTGATACAGCAAATGCTAAAAAGTTTGTTTACAGTTTTTCCAGAGTGAGTGGTTCACCCAGTTTTCCTTTCAACATCGATGAGCTTCATGTGATTGGGCTTGGTGAAACTGTGCAAGACAAAATTGATTGTACCAAGTCTGATATTGAGCCCTTCACCGAGCAGGAAAATTATCTTTTATGAGGATAATCTTGCAGGAAAGCATGCCTCTATTATCTATGATGACAATTTGAAACTGCTTGCAAATGTTTTTTTCAGTTTCTATTGAAGGTGTGTAATTACAAAGATCACACCCTTAATATAAAATGTGATGCTTCTCCACCCTTTACAATGAAACATTACATCAAGAGAAACTGCTACAATCTTACAATGTGTAATATTCCTGGTTTTCTTGTAACTATTAATTCAGAGTAGTTTAAAGGGGCTCTATGTAGGAATGACACCCAGTGGTTGAAATAGGTACTGCAGTCCAAATTCAAAATATTGTTTGCCCCGCCCCCTCGTTCAGAGACGCGGGTGGCCAAGGATACGCATCAAGAGGGAGTGCAATTGACAATGAAAGCCGAGGAGACTTAAACACTGTAAGCTGATAAGTTGATTCATCTGTGTTTTAAAATGCTGTTGTTCATAAAGATTATTAGATGGATCCAGAGGTTTTAGGTCAAGTAGAATCTGCGATTCTCTGACCCAGTTTGTTTGCTGGTTTCCATGTTATGTCGAAAAACTATTGGATAAACTGCAGCACGCGGTTTCACACAGACCAAAACAAAAACAGACATTCTGACATGGAACACACATTTCAAAGTAGAATATCTGGCTGTAGCATCGATTTTCTGAGAAACAAGTAGGTGAACGTAGCATGTTTCCTAAATATCTGCTAACATATTGGGGTATTTTTATGCTTTTTATTAAATTATAAATCGTACATATAGCCCCTTTAATGAATTTACGACAGATGTTTGACAGTTTTAGGTTTATAAAACGCAGTTCTCTATTTTGAGGCCACCACCACTTCTGGTTAAAGCCTTTACCAGCCCCTGAATCCATTCCAGTGTCTTCTCCAGTCCCTGAGTTAGCTCCAGTCCTTGAACTCAGCCCAGTGCATGCTCCTATACCAGAGAGCATTGCAGTGCCCCTAATGACACTAGCAATTGTGTGTGTTTGGCCACCAACACAATGGCTCCTGCTTGCTTGCTTACCTGCATAAAGTCTGTTGATTCGGCTGTGCACATCCAGATTTTAATCACAGTCGGTGTAATGTTGAGATTCGCCTGTTCTTCAGTGGTCTTTTGCACAAATCAAATTTACATAAGAAGAAGGAAACAATGGTGTTTGAGACGCACTGTATGTCTTTCCATGTACAGAACTCTAATTACTTAACTATGCTGAGGTAAATTCAATTTTCAATTCTAGGCCACCTTTAATGTTTAGCATGGAGGCCCGATATCCTTGTGAGGTGCCAGAGAAGTATGAGGTATGCTATAATTTACATTGTTTCATATAAATATCATGTAGTATCATTTAGAAGTTAATAATTAAGTTGGCTTGAAAAAGCCAACTTACTGAAATGCTTATTAAACTTATTATTAAGTTGGCTTGAAAAAGCCAACTTACTGATCTACTACTTAAGCTTATTATTAATGGTGCTTGCCAAAGGCAAAGCTCCATTCTTATTCTGCTGCATACTTATTATTATTCTGCTTCTTCTTCTTCTTCTTCTTCTGGACAAAATTTCGGCGCGTAACTAGTCTCGCAGCTTTTGTCCTAGACCCACGAATGAGGTGTCAAATCGTGCGGATTATTCGGGAATGGTGTGCTATGACTTTTATAAGCGATCGGGTGTACGATGTTCGTCCGGCGGGCGAAAAATCCCATAGACTTAACATTGCGACGAACTTTGACGAGTCATAGCTCCTAACGAGAATTTCGTAGAAACATGTGGGTCACCACGATTGAAGGGGCTGACAGGTTCTGTCAGACCATACCTCAAAATGGGGTGTAAGTTGTACCCCTGGGGCACAAGAGCTGCCCAAAGTTGCCCCATAGACATACTATGGTGAAGCCGTGCCCATGAAATGGTGTGTTTTTCCTACTATGGGAAATTACATAGGGATTTTGTATTGAACATAACTCTGGATCACAATGTCATAGAGACAAGGGGGTGGGCTCATTTCACTCAGGCAGCCAATCAGTCTCTCAGGATCATTGTGAAGCTATCAAGCCACGCCCTAGCAACCATATAGAGCACCATAGCAACAAGATCCATAGACTTCCATTCAAAAAGATCAAATGAATATCTTTGGATAGGAGTGTCATACAAACATGAGGGTGGGCTCATTTGACTCGAGGCAGCAAACCGCCAATCAAAAATCACCTTAAAGACATCTTAGCCACGCCTTAGCAACCATTTAGAGCACCCTAGCAACACAAAGCAAAGAGGGATATCTTCAAATCTGAATATCATGCAAGCATGGGGGTTGGTTTAAATCATTCATACTGGCAAGCAGCCTTTGGTGTATCATCATTGGCAGCTGCCAAGCCACTCCCTAGCAACCAAACAGAGTACCCTAGCAACCGTTTTTCAAGATGTATATCTCTGCATCAGAACATCGTAAAGACATGGGGGTTGGTTTATATTGTCAAGCAGCCTTTGGAGTATCATCATTGGTAGCTGCCAAGCCACTCCTTAGCAACCAAACAGAGTACCCTAGCAACCGTTTAGCAAGATCTATATCTCTGCATCAGAGCATCATAGAGACATGGCGGTTGGTTTATATTGTCAAGCAGCCTTTGGAGTATCATCATTGGTAGCTGCCAGGCCACTCCCTAGCAACCAACCAGATTACCCTAGCAACCGTTTTTCAAGATCCATATCTCTGCATCAGAACATCATAAAGACATGGGGGTTGGTTTATGTTGTCAAGCAGCCTTTGGAGTATCATCATTGGCAACTGCCAAGCCACTCCCTAGCAACCAAACAGAGTACCCTAGCAACCATTTAGCGATGCCTATATCTCTGCATCAGAACATTGTAGAGACATGGGGGTTGGCTTTTTTGACTCATGCTAGCAAACTGTACTTGCAACATGCTACACATGCTAGCAGTTAATAGCTACATGCTAATAGTGATTAGCTAAGTGCTAAAGTGGGATGAGAACATGCTAAGAACTCTATAGAAACTCCATAGTAACTATCTGTGCCAACTACCAACCACCTAGTAACACCATAGCATCCACCCAGGTTACCATAGCAACCGCCCAGAACACCCTAGCAACCGCCTAGCAACACCATAGTGACCACTCCAGGTACCTTAACAACTGCCTAGCAACACCTTAGCAACCACCCCAAGTACCTTAGCAACTGCCTAGCAACCACCCTGGTTACCATAGCAACCGCCTAGCAACCACCCAGAACACCATAGCAACCGCCTAGCAACGCCTTAGCAACCACCCCAAGTACCTTAGCAACTGCCTAGCAACACCCTAGCAACCACCCTGGTTACCATAGAAACCGCCTAGCAACCGCCTAGCAACCGCCTAGCAACCACCCAGAACACCCTAGCAACCGCCTAGCAACACCTTAGCAACCACCCCAAGTACCTTAGCAACTGCCTAGCAACACCCTAGCAACCACCCTGGTTACCATAGCAACCACATAGCAACCACCCAGAACACCATAGCAACGCCTTAGCAACCACCCCAAGTACCTTAGCAACTGCCTAGCAACACCCTAGCAACCATCCTGGTTACCATAGCAACCGCCTAGCAACCGCCTAGCAACCACCCAGAACATCCTAGCAACCGCCTAGCAACACCTTAGCAACCACCCCAAGTACCTTAGCAACCGCCTAGCAACCACCCAGGTTACCATAGCAACCGCCTAGCAACCACCCAGAACACCCTAGCAACCACCCAAAAGACCCTAGCAACCACCCAGAACACCCTAGCAACCGCCTATCAACACCTTAGCAACCACCCAGGTTACCATAGCAATCGCCTAGCAACCACCCAGAACACCCTAGCAACCGTTTAGCAACACCTTAGCAACCATCCCAAGTACCTTAGCAACTGCCTAGCAACACCCTAGCAACCACCCAGGTTACATAGCAACCGCCTAGCAACCACCCAGAACACCCTAGCAACCACCCAGGTTACCATAGCAATCGCCTAGCAACCACCCAGAACACCCTAGCAACCGTTTAGCAACACCTTAGCAACCACCCCAAGTACCTTAGCAACTGCCTAGCAACACCCTAGCAACCACCCAGGTTACATAGCAACCGCCTAGCAACCACCCAGAACACCCTAGCAACCGCCTAGCAACCGAGTGGCGATTTTGTCACTGCAAGCACCATTCACATTTTCTTCAGGAAATGTACATTCTAGTTATTATTATTCTTCTTAGACTAAATTTCTAAATGCATCTCCTCCTAGACTGTTCAAGCTACAACCACCAAACTCGGACTAGACCTTCAGACTATTCTGACTTAGTGTGCTATATCTTTTCAGACTGATCAGACTTACGGTTTTCCTAAAAAAGCTGATTAAAACTTGGAAAAATCCCATTGACTTTCATTGACGGAATGTTCAAATGAGCCAAGACTATTCAAACTCCAACTGTCAAAATTCAAATTTTGACAGTTGGAGAGGCCCATCAGACTCTATTAGATGCCATTCTATGTACTATTTCTAATCCATTGAGACTCATTCAAATTTCCATTCTATCTAATATCTATCTATCTATCTATCTATCTATCTATCTATCTATCTATCTATCTATCTCTATCTATCTATCTATTTCTCTTTCTAATCTATCTATCTATCTATCTATCTATCTATCTATTTCTCTTTCTAATCTATCTATCTATCTATCTATCTATCTCTCTTTTTAATCTATCTATCTATCTATCTATTTCTCTTTCTAATCTATCTATCTATCTATCTATCTATCTATTTCTCTTTCTAATCTGTCTATCTATCTATCTATTTCTCTTTCTAATCAATCCATCTATCTATCTATCTATCTATCTATCTATCTATCTATCAAACTAAATCTATCTATCTATCTATCTATCTATCTATCTATCTATTTCTCTTTTTAATCTATCTATCTCTATCTATCTATCAAACTAAATCTATCTATCTATCTATCTATCTATCTATCTATCAATCTATCTTTCTTCTCATCTATCACTTTTCATCTATCTATCTATCACTTCTCATCTATCTCTCTTCTCATCTATCTCTCTTCTCATCTATCACTTCTCATCTATCTCTCTTCTCATCTATCACTTCTCATCTATCTCTCTATCTATCTATCTATATATCTATCTATTTCTCTTTCTAATCTATCTATCTATCTATCTATCAAACTAAATATATCTATCTATCTATCTATTTCTATTTCGTATCTATCTATATCTATCTATCTATCTATCTATCTATCTATCTATCTATCCCTTCTCATCTATCTATCAATCTATCTTTCTTCTCATCTATCACTTCTCATCTATCACTTCTCATCTATCTCTCTTCTCATCTATCACTTCTCATCTATCTCTCTATCTATCTATCTATCTATGATCAACTCTCATAGCAACCACCCAAACCAACCTAGCAACCACCCAGAACACCATGGCAACTGCATAGCAACCACACAAATCACCCTGGCATCATCCTAGCAACCAGCCTGGATACAATAGCAACCACATAGCAACACCATGGCAACCACCCCGAGTACCCTAGCAACCGCATAGCAACACCCTAGCAACCACCCCGAGTACCCTAGCAACCGCATAGCAACACCCTAGCAACCACCCCGAGTACCCTAGCAACAGCATAGCAACACCTTAGCAACCACCCCGAGTACCCTAGCAACACCTTAGCAACCACCCCGAGTACCCTAGCAACACCCTAACAACCACCCCGAGTACCCTAGCAACCGCATAGCAACACCCTAGCAACCACCCGAGTACCCTAGTAACCGCATAGCAACACCTTAGCAACCACCCCGAGTACCATAGCAACCGCATAGCAACACCCTAGCAACCACCCCGAGTACCCTAGCAACCGCATAGCAACACCTTAGCAACAACCCCGAGTACCCTAGCAACACCTTAGCAACCACCCCGAGTACCCTAGCAACCGCATAGCAACACCCTAGCAACCACCCGAGTACCATAGCAACCGCATAGCAACACCTTAGCAACCACCCCGAGTACCATAGCAACCGCATAGCAACACCCTAGCAACCACCCCGAGTACCCTAGCAACCGCATAGCAACACCCTAGCAACCGCATAGCAACACCTTAGCAACCACCCCGAGTACCCTAGCAACTGCATAGCAACACCATAGCAACCAAACAGAGTGCCCTAGCAACCAATTTGCAAAATCTATATCTCTGCATCAGAACATCGTACAGACATGGGGGTTGGTTTATATTGTCAAGCAGCCTTTGGAGTATCATCACTGGTAGCTGCCAAGTCACTCCCTAGCAACCAAACAGTACCCTAGTAACCATTTTGCAAAATCTGTATCTCTGCATCAGAACATCTTCCAGACATGGGGGTTGGTTTATATTGTCAAGCAGCCTTTGGAGTATCATCGCTGGTAGCTGCCAAGCCACTCCCTAGCAACCAAACAGAGTACCCTAGCAACCGTTTTGCAAAATCTATATCTCTGCATCAGTACATCGTAGAGACATGGCGGTTGGCTCTTTTGACTCATGCTAGCAATCTGGACTTCAACATGCTAGCAGTGAATAGCTACATGCTAATAGTGATTAGCTAAGTGCTAAAGTGGGCTAAGAACATGCTAATAACTCTATAAAAACTCCATAGTATCCATCTGTGACAATTACCAATCTATCTATCTATCTAATAAAACTTAAACTTTCAAACTTCAAACTTTTAAAACTTCTTCAAACTTTCTGGCTATGCTTTTTCAAGCCAACTTAAAGTTTGTCCTCAAACTTTTTTATCTAGTTATTATTATTATTCTTCTTAGACTAAATTTCTAAATGCATCTCCTCCTAGACTGTTCAAGCTACAACCACCAAACTCGGACTAGACCTTCAGACTATTCTGACTTAGTGTGCTATATCTTTTCAGACTGATCAGACTTACGGTTTTCCTAAAAAAGCTGATTAAAACTTGGAAAAATCCCATTGACTTTCATTGACGGAATGTTCAAATGAGCCAAGACTATTCAAACTCCAACTGTCAAAATTCAAATTTTGACAGTTGGAGAGGCCCATCAGACTCTATTAGATGCCATTCTATGTACTATTTCTAATCCATTGAGACTCATTAAGTTGGCTTGAAAAAGCCAACTTACTGATCTACTACTTAAGCTTATTAAGTTGGCTTGAAAAAGCCAACTTACTGATCTACTACTTAAGCTTATTATTAAGTTGGCTTGAAAAAGCCAACTTACTGATCTACTACTTAAGCTTATTATTAAGTTGGCTTGTAAAAGCCAACTTACTGATCTACTACTTAAGCTTATTATTAAGTTGGCTTGAAAAAGCCAACTTACTGATCTACTACTTAAGCTTATTATTAAGTTGGCTTGAAAAAGCCAACTTACTGATATTGTACTTAAGCTTATTAAGTTGGCTTGAAAAAGCCAACTTACTGATCTACTACTTAAGCTTATTAATGGTGCTTGCCAAAGGCAAAGCTCCATTCTTATTCTCCTGCATACTTATTATTATTCTTCTTCTTCTTCTTCCACTTTTTTTTCTGCGCGCTACTCCTCCCGCAGTTTTTGTCCTAGACTCATGAATGAGGTGTCAAATCGACCGGCTCATTGAGGAGAGGTGTGCTATGACTTTTATAAGCGATCGGACCAACGATGTTCGCACAGCGGACGAAAAAGCGGCCAAAAAAGTCCCATTGACTTACATTGAAAAATTCAAATTCACGAACATTCCGTCTCTCTCAACTGTCACTTTCTCACACACACTCACACACGCAGGCCCTTAGAAGCCTTTGTCTCTCAGACACAGACACTCATTTTCTTCCACTTTTAATTCTGCGCGCTATTTCTCCCACAGCGTTTGTCCTAGACCCATGAATGAGGTGTCAAATCGACCGGCTTATTGAGGAGAGGTGTGCTATTTTTTTTTTAAGCGATCGGACCAATGATGTTCGCACAGGGGGCGAAAAAGCGGCCAAAAAAGTCCCATTGACTTTCAATGGCGGAATCTTCAGAAATTTGAATTTCAACTGTCACTTTCTCACACACACTCACACACGCAGGCCCTTAGAAGCCTTTCTCTCTCAGACACAGACACTCATTTTCTTCCACTTTTTTTTCTGCGCGCTACTCCTCCCGCAGTTTTTGTCCTAGACCCATGAATGAGGTGTCAAATCGACCGGCTCATTGAGGAGAGGTGTGCTATGACTTTTATAAGCGATCGGGTGTACGATGTTCGTCCGGCGGGCGAAAAAGTAGCGAAAAAAATCCCATAGACTTTGCATTGGGACAAACTTTGACGAGTAATAGCTCCTAACGAGAATTTCATAGAAACATGTGGGTTACCAGGTTTGAAGAGCCTGATAGGCTCTCTCAGACCATACCTCAAAATGGGGTGTAAGTTGTACCCCTGGGGCGCAAGAGCTGCCCAAAGTTGCCCCATAGACATACTATGGTGAAGCCGTGCCCATGAACCAGGAAGTACTGTGTTTTTCCTACTATGGGAAATTACATAGGGATTTTGTATTGAACATAACTCTGGATCACAATGTCATAGAGACAAGGGGGTGGGCTCATATTACTCAGGCAACCAATCAGTCTCTCAGGATCATTGTGAAGCTATCAAGCCACGCCCTAGCAACCATATAGAGCACCATAGCAACAAGTTCCATAGACTTCCATTGAAAAAGATCAAATGAATATCTTTGGATAGGAGTGTCATAGAAACATGAGGGTGGGCTCATTTGACTCGGGGCAGCAAACGGCCAATCACGAATCACCTTCAAGACATCATAGCCACGCCCTAGCAACCATTCAGAGCACCCTAGCAACCCAAAGCATAGAGGGGATATCTTCAAATCTGAACATCATAGAGGAATGGGGGTTGGTTTATAGCATTCATACTGGCAAGCAGCCTTTGGTTTATCATTACTGGCAGCTGCCAAGCCACTCCCTAGCAACCAAACAGAGTACCCTAGCAACCGTTTAGCAAGATCTATATCTCTGCATCAGAACATCGTAAAGACATGGGGGTTGGTTTATATTGTCAAGCAGCCTTTGGAGTATCATCATTGGTAGCTACCAGGCCACTCCCTAGCAGCCAACCAGATTACCCTAGCAACCGTTTTTCAAGATCCATATCTCTGCATCAGAACATCATAAAGACATGGGGGTTGGTTTATATTGTCAAGCAGCCTTTGGAGTATCATCATTGGCAACTGCCAAGCCACTGCCAAGCCACTCCCTAGCAACCAAACAGAGTACCCTAGCAACCATTTAGCGATGCCTATATCTCTGCATCAGAACATCGTAGAGACATGGGGGTTGGCTTTTTGACTCATGCTAGCAAACTGTACTTGCAACATGCTACACATGCTAGCAGTTAATAGCTACATGCTAATAGTGATTAGCTAAGTGCTAAAGTGGGCTGAGAACATGCTAAGAACTCTATAGAAACTCCATAGTAACTATCTGTGCCAACTACCAACCACCTAGTGACACCATAGCAACCACCCTGGTTACCATAGCAACCGCCCAGAACACCCTAGCAACCGCCTAGCAACACAGTAGTGACCACTCCAGGTACCTTAACAACTGCCTAGCAACACCTTAGCAACCACCCCAAGTACCTTAGCAACCGCCTAGCAACACCTTAGCAACCACCCCAAGTTCCTTAGCAACCGCCTAGCAACCGAGTGGCGATTTTGCCACTGCAAGCACCATTCACATTTTCTTCAGGAAATGTACATTCTAGTATTGTAATTACTATTCACCTGAACAAAACTTTGGCACGTAACTCGTCCCGCACCATTTGTCGTAGACCCACGAATGAGGTGTCAAATCGACCGGCTTATTGAGGAGAGGTGTGCTATGACTTTTCTAAGCGATTGGGTGTACGATTTTCGCACAGCATACGAAAAAATGGCTGAAAAAACTCCCATAGACTTAACATGGGGGCCAAATCTGTGAGATCATATCTTTGGTTTAGAAGGTCATAGAGACTTGGGGCTGGGCTCTTTTGATTCAGCCTGCCAATAAGTATTGACACAGCATCTTCATAGCCACGCCCTAGCAACCAATTACAGAACCCTAGCAACCGGTGACGAATTTTGCCACTGCAAGCACCATTCACATTTTCTTCAGGAAATGTACATTCTAGTATTGTAATTACTATTCACCTGAACAAAACTTTGGCACGTAACTCGTCCCGCACCATTTGTCGTAGACCCACGAATGAGGTGTCAAATCGACCGGCTTATTGAGGAGAGGTGTGCTATGACTTTTCTAAGCGATTGGGTGTACGATTTTCGCACAGCATACGAAAAAATGGCTGAAAAAACTCCCATAGACTTAACATGGGGGCCAAATCTGTGAGATCATATCTTTGGTTTAGAAGGTCATAGAGACTTGGGGCTGGGCTCTTTTGATTCAGCCTGCCAATAAGTATTGACACAGCATCTTCATAGCCACGCCCTAGCAACCAATTTCAGCACCCCAGCAACCGAGTGGCGAATTTTGCCACTGCAAGCACCATTCACATTTTCTTCAGGAAATGTACATTCTAGTATTGTAATTACTATTCACCTGAACAAAACTTTGGCGCGTAACTTGTCCCGCACCGTTTGTCGTAGACCCACGAATGAAGTGTCAAATCGACCGGCTTATTGAGGAGAGGTGTGCTATGACTTTTCTAAGCGATCGGGTGTACGATGTTCGCACAGCGTACGAAAAATCGGCTGAAAAAACTCCCATAGACTTAACATGGGGGCCAAATCTGTGAGATCATATCTTTGGTTTAGAAGGTCATAGAGACTTGGGGCTGGGCTCTTTTGACTCTGCCTATCAAGCCGCCAATAAGTAGTGACTTCATGGCCACGCCCTAGCAACCAATCACAGCACCCTAGCAACCGAGTCCGGTGTTTTGCCACTGCAAGCACCATTCACATTTTCTTCAGGAAATGTACATTCTAGTATTGTAATTACTATTCACCTGAACAAAACTTTGGCGCGTAACTTGTCCCGCACCGTTTGTCGTAGACCCACGAATGAGGTGTCAAATCGACCGGCTTATTGAGGAGGGGTGTGCTATGACTTTTCTAAGCGATCGGGTGTACGATGTTCGCACAGTGTACGAAAAAACGGCTAAAAAATCTCCCATAGACATAACATGGGGGCCAAATCTGTGAGATCATATCTTTGGTTTAGAAGGTCATAGAGACTTGGGGCTGGGCTCTTTTGACTCGGCCAGCCAATAAGTAGTGACACAGCAACTTCATAGCCACGCCCTAGCAACCAATTACAGCACCCTAGCAACCGGTGCCGAATTTTGCCACTGCAAGCACCATTCACATTTTCTTCAGGAAATGTACATTCTAGTATTGTAATTACTATTCACCTGAACAAAACTTTGGCGCGTAACTCGTCCCGCAGTTTTTGTCGTAGACCCACGAATGAGGTGTCAAATCGACCGGCTTATTGAGGAGAGGTGTGCTATGACTTTTCTAAGCGATCGGGTGTACGATGTTCGCACAGCGTACGAAAAAACGGCTGAAAAAACTCCCATAGACTTAACATGGGGGCCAAATCTGTGAGATCATATCTTTGGTTTAGATGGTCATAGAGACTTGGGGCTGGGCTCTTTTGGCTCGGCCTATCAAGCCGCCAATAAGTAATGACTTTATGGCCACGCCCTAGCAACCAATTACAGCACCCTAGCAACCGGTGCCGAATTTTGCCACTGCAAGCACCATTCACATTTTCTTCAGGAAATGTACATTCTAGTATTGTAATTACTATTCACCTAGACAAAACTTTGGCGCATAACTCGTCCCGCACCGTTTGTAGTAGACCCACGAATGAGAAGTCAAATCGACCGGCTTATTGAGGAGAGGTGTGCTATGACTTTTCTAAGCGATCGGGTGTACGATGTTCGCACAGCGTACAAAAAAAACGGCTGAAAAAACTCCCATAGACTTAACATGGGGTCCAAATCTGTGAGATTATATCTTTGGATCAGAAGGTCATAGAGACTTGGGGCTGGGCTCTTTTGATTCGGCCAGCCAATAAGTAGTGACACAGCAACTTCATAGCCACGCCCTAGCAACCAATTACAACACCCTAGCAACCGGTGCCGAATTTTGCCACTGCAAGCACCATTCACATTTTCTTCAGGAAATGTACATTCTAGTATTGTAATTACTATTCACCTGAACAAAACTTTGGCGCGTAACTTGTCCCGCACCGTTTGTCGTAGACCAACGAATGAGGTGTCAAATCGACCGGCTTATTGAGGAGAGGTGTGCTATGACTTTTCTAAGCGATCGGGTGTACGATGTTCGCACAGCGTACGAAAAAACGGCTGAAAAAACTCCCATAGACTTAACATGGGGGCCAAATCTGTGAGATCATATCTTTGGTTTAGAAGGTCATAGAGACTTGGGGCTGGGCTCTTTTGACTCGGCCTATCAAGCAGCCAATAACTAGTGACTTCATAGCCAGACCCTAGTAACCGATTACAGCACCCTAGCAACCAGGTTCCGAATTTTGCCACTGCAAGCACCATTCACATTTTCTTCAGGAAATGTACATTCTAGTATTGTAATTACTATTCACCTGAACAAAACTTTGGCACGTAACTCGTCCCGCACCATTTGTCGTAGACCCACGAATGAGGTGTCAAATCGACCGGCTTATTGAGGAGAGGTGTGCTATGACTTTTCTAAGCGATTGGGTGTACGATTTTCGCACAGCATACGAAAAAATGGCTGAAAAAACTCCCATAGACTTAACATGGGGGCCAAATCTGTGAGATCATATCTTTGGTTTAGAAGGTCATAGAGACTTGGGGCTGGGCTCTTTTGATTCAGCCTGCCAATAAGTATTGACACAGCATCTTCATAGCCACGCCCTAGCAACCAATTACAGAACCCTAGCAACCGGTGACGAATTTTGCCACTGCAAGCACCATTCACATTTTCTTCAGGAAATGTACATTCTAGTTATTATTATTATTCTTCTTAGACTAAATTTCTAAATGCATCTCCTCCTAGACTGTTCAAGCTACAACCACCAAACTCGGACTAGACCTTCAGACTATTCTGACTTAGTGTGCTATATCTTTTCAGACTGATCAGACTTACGGTTTTCCTAAAAAAGCTGACTAAAACTTGGAAAAATCCCATTGACTTTCATTGACGGAATGTTCAAATGAGCCAAGACTATTCAAACTCCAACTGTCAAAATTCAAATTTTGACAGTTGGAGAGGCCCATCAGACTCTATTAGGTGCCATTCTATGTACTATTTCTAATCCATTGAGACTCATTCAAATTTCCATTCTATCTAATATGTCTTTATCTATCTATCTATCTATCTATCTATCTATCTATCTATCTATCTATCTATCTATCTATCTATCTATCTATTTCTCTTTCTAATCTATCTATCTATCTATCTATCTATCTATCTATTTCTCTTTCTAATCTATCTATCTATCTATCTATCTATCTATCTATCTATCTATCTATTTCTCTTTCTAATCTATCTATCTATCTATCTATCTATCTATCTATCTATCTATTTCTCTTTCTAATCTGTCTATCTATCTATCTATTTCTCTTTCTAATCTATCCATCTATCTATCTATCTATCTATCTATCTATCTATCTATCTATCAAACTAAATCTATCTATCTATTTCTCTTTTTAATCTATCTATCTCTATCTATCTATCAAACTAAATCTATCTATCTATCTATCTATCTATCTATCTATCCCTTCTCATCTATCTATCAATCTATCTTTCTTCTCATCTATCACTTTTCATCTATCTATCTATCACTTCTCATCTATCTCTCTTCTCATCTATCACTTCTCATCTATCTCTCTTCTCATCTATCACTTCTCATCTATCTATCTATCTCTCTATCTATCTATCTATCTATCTATCTATCTATCTATCTATCTATCTATTTCTCTTTCTAATCTATCTATCTATCTATCTATCTATCTATCTATCTATCTATCAAACTAAATCTATCTATCTATCTATCTATCTATCTATTTCTCTTTCTAATCTATCTATCTATCTATCTATCTATCTATCTATCTATCCCTTCTCATCTATCTTTCTTCTCATCTATCACTTCTCATCTATCTCTCTTCTCATCTATCACTTCTCATCTATCTCTCTTCTCATCTATCACTTCTCATCTATCTCTCTATCTATCTATCTATCTATCTACTATCAACTCTCATAGCAACCACCCAAACCAACCTAGCAACCACCCAGAACACCATGGCAACTGCATAGCAACCACACAAATCACCCTGGCATCATCCTAGCAACCAGCCTGGATACAATAGCAACCACATAGCAACACCATGGCAACCACCCCGAGTACCCTAGCAACCGCATAGCAACACCCTAGCAACCACCCCGAGTACCCTAGCAACCGCATAGCAACACACTAGCAACCAACCCGAGTACCCTAGCAACACCTTAGCAACCACCCCGAGTACCCTAGCAACACCCTAACAACCACCCCGAGTACCCTAACAACCGCATAGCAACACCCTAGCAACCACCCGAGTACCCTAGCAACCACCCCGAGTACCCTAGCAACCGCATAGCAACACCTTAGAAACCACCCCGAGTACCCTAGCAACACCTTAGCAACCACCCCGAGTACCCTAGCAACCGCATAGCAACACCCTAGCAACCACCTGAGTACCATAGCAACCGCATAGCAACACCTTAGCAACCACCCCGAGTACCATAGCAACCGCATAGCAACACCCTAGCAACCGCATAGCAACACCTTAGCAACCACCCCGAGTACCCTAGCAACTGCATAGCAACACCATAGCAACCAAACAGAGTGCCCTAGCAACCAATTTGCAAAATCTATATCTCTGCATCAGAACATCGTACAGACATGGGGATTGGTTTATATTGTCAAGCAGCCTTTGGAGTATCATCACTGGTAGCTGCCAAGCCACTCCCTAGCAACCAAACAGAGTACCCTAGCAACCGTTTTGCAAAATCTATATCTCTGCATCAGTACATCGTAGAGACATGGCGGTTGGCTCTTTTGACTCATGCTAGCAATCTGGACTTCAAAATGCTAGCAGTGAATAGCTACATGCTAATAGTGATTAGCTAAGTGCTAGAGTGGGCTAAGAACATGCTAATAACTCTATAAAAACTCCATAGTATCCATCTGTGACAATTACCAATCTATCTATCTATCTATCTAATAAAACTTAAACTTTCAAACTTCAAACTTTTAAAACTTCTTCAAACTTTCTGGCTATGCTTTTTCAAGCCAACTTAAAGTTTGTCCTCAAACTTTTTTATCTAGTTATTATTCTTCTTCTGAGACTAAAATTTCTAACACTAACTCGTCCTAGAGCTTTAAAGCTAGAACTACTAAATTCGGCTCAAACCTTAAGACTGTTCTGACCAAGTGTGCTATATCTTTTCTAAGTGATCCGACTTACGGTTTTCCTAAAAATGACTATTAAAGCTCGGAAAAATCCCATTGACTTTCATTGACGGAATGTTCAAATGAGCCAAGACTTTCAAATTCCAACTGTCAAAATTCAAATTTAAACTACGGAAGCCTATTAGACTCAAAAACTCAATTAGACTCAAGTGCCATTCTATGTACTATTTCTAATCCATTGAAACTCATTCAAACTCATTTATCTATCTATCTATCTATCTATTAAACTAAATCTATCTATCTATCTATCTATCTATCAAACTAAATCTATCACTTCTCATCTATATATATATCTATCTATCACTTCTCATCTATCTATCTATCTATCTATCAAACTAAATCTATCAATCTATCTATCTATCACTTCTCATCTATCTATCTATCTATCTATCTATCTATTTCTCTTTCTAATCTATCCATCTATCTATCTATCTATCTATCTATCTATCAAACTAAATCTATCTATCTATCTATTTCTCTTTTTAATCTATCTATCTCTATCTATCTATCAAACTAAATCTATCTATCTATCTATCTATCTATCTATCTATCTATCCCTTCTCATCTATCTATCAATCTATCTTTCTTCTCATCTATCACTTTTCATCTATCTATCTATCACTTCTCATCTATCTCTCTTCTCATCTATCACTTCTCATCTATCTCTCTTCTCATCTATCACTTCTCATCTATCTATCTATCTATCTATCTATCTATCTATCTATCTATCTATCTATTTCTCTTTCTAATCTATCTATCTATCTATCTATCTATCTATCAAACTAAATCTATCTATCTATCTATCTATCTATCTATCTATCTATTTCTCTTTCTAATTTATCTATCTATCTATCTATCTATCTATCTATCTATCTATCTATCCCTTCTCATCTATCTTTCTTCTCATCTATCACTTCTCATCTATCTCTCTTCTCATCTATCACTTCTCATCTATCTCTCTTCTCATCTATCACTTCTCATCTATCTCTCTATCTATCTATCTATCTATCTACTATCAACTCTCATAGCAACCACCCAAACCAACCTAGCAACCACCCAGAACACCATGGCAACTGCATAGCAACCACACAAATCACCCTGGCATCATCCTAGCAACCAGCCTGGATACAATAGCAACCACATAGCAACACCATGGCAACCACCCCGAGTACCCTAGCAACCGCATAGCAACACCCTAGCAACCACCCCGAGTACCCTAGCAACCGCATAGCAACACACTAGCAACCACCCCGAGTACCCTAGCAACAGCATAGCAACACCTTAACAACCACCCCGAGTACCCTAGCAACACCTTAGCAACCACCCCGAGTACCCTAGCAACACCCTAACAACCACCCCGAGTACCCTAACAACCGCATAGCAACACCCTAGCAACCACCCGAGTACCCTAGCAACCACCCCGAGTACCCTAGCAACCGCATAGCAACACCTTAGAAACCACCCCGAGTACCCTAGCAACACCTTAGCAACCACCCCGAGTACCCTAGCAACCGCATAGCAACACCCTAGCAACCACCTGAGTACCATAGCAACCGCATAGCAACACCTTAGCAACCGCATAGCAACACCTTAGCAACCACCCCGAGTACCCTAGCAACTGCATAGCAACACCATAGCAACCAAACAGAGTGCCCTAGCAACCAATTTGCAAAATCTATATCTCTGCATCAGAACATCGTACAGACATGGGGATTGGTTTATATTGTCAAGCAGCCTTTGGAGTATCATCACTGGTAGCTGCCAAGTCACTCCCTAGCAACCAAACAGTACCCTAGTAACCATTTTGCAAAATCTGTATCTCTGCATCAGAACATCTTCCAGACATGGGGGTTGGTTTATATTGTCAAGCAGCCTTTGGAGTATCATCACTGGTAGCTGCCAAGCCACTCCCTAGCAACCAAACAGAGTACCCTAGCAACCGTTTTGCAAAATCTATATCTCTGCATCAGTACATCGTAGAGACATGGCGGTTGGCTCTTTTGACTCATGCTAGCAATCTGGACTTCAAAATGCTAGCAGTGAATAGCTACATGCTAATAGTGATTAGCTAAGTGCTAGAGTGGGCTAAGAACATGCTAATAACTCTATAAAAACTCCATAGTATCCATCTGTGACAATTACCAATCTATCTATCTATCTATCTAATAAAACTTAAACTTTCAAACTTCAAACTTTTAAAACTTCTTCAAACTTTCTGGCTATGCTTTTTCAAGCCAACTTAAAGTTTGTCCTCAAACTTTTTTATCTAGTTATTATTCTTCTTCTGAGACTAAAATTTCTAACACTAACTCGTCCTAGAGCTTTAAAGCTAGAACTACTAAATTCGGCTCAAACCTTAAGACTGTTCTGACCAAGTGTGCTATATCTTTTCTAAGTGATCCGACTTACGGTTTTCCTAAAAATGACTATTAAAGCTCGGAAAAATCCCATTGACTTTCATTGACGGAATGTTCAAATGAGCCAAGACTTTCAAATTCCAACTGTCAAAATTCAAATTTAAACTACGGAAGCCTATTAGACTCAAAAACTCAATTAGACTCAAGTGCCATTCTATGTACTATTTCTAATCCATTGAAACTCATTCAAACTCATTTATCTATCTATCTATCTATCTATCTATTAAACTAAATCTATCTATCTATCTATCTATCAAACTAAATCTATCACTTCTCATCTATATATATATCTATCTATCACTTCTCATCTATCTATCTATCTATCTATCAAACTAAATCTATCAATCTATCTATCTATCACTTCTCATCTATCTATCTATCTATCTATCTATCTATCTATCTATCTATTTCTCTTTCTAATCTATCTATCTATCTATCTATCTATTTCTCTTTCTAATCTGTCTATCTATCTATCTATTTCTCTTTCTAATCTATCCATCTATCTATCTATCTATCTATCTATCTATCTATCAAACTAAATCTATCTATCTATCTATTTCTCTTTTTAATCTATCTATCTCTATCTATCTATCAAACTAAATCTATCTATCTATCTATCTATCTATCTATCTATCCCTTCTCATCTATCTATCAATCTATCTTTCTTCTCATCTATCACTTTTCATCTATCTATCTATCACTTCTCATCTATCTCTCTTCTCATCTATCACTTCTCATCTATCTCTCTTCTCATCTATCACTTCTCATCTATCTATCTATCTATCTATCTATCTATCTATCTATCTATCTATTTCTCTTTCTAATCTATCTATCTATCTATCTATCTATCTATCTATCTATCAAACTAAATCTATCTATCTATCTATCTATCTATCTATCTATCTATTTCTCTTTCTAATTTATCTATCTATCTATCTATCTATCTATCTATCTATCTATCTATCTATCCCTTCTCATCTATCTTTCTTCTCATCTATCACTTCTCATCTATCTCTCTTCTCATCTATCACTTCTCATCTATCTCTCTTCTCATCTATCACTTCTCATCTATCTCTCTATCTATCTATCTATCTATCTACTATCAACTCTCATAGCAACCACCCAAACCAACCTAGCAACCACCCAGAACACCATGGCAACTGCATAGCAACCACACAAATCACCCTGGCATCATCCTAGCAACCAGCCTGGATACAATAGCAACCACATAGCAACACCATGGCAACCACCCCGAGTACCCTAGCAACCGCATAGCAACACCCTAGCAACCACCCCGAGTACCCTAGCAACCGCATAGCAACACACTAGCAACCACCCCGAGTACCCTAGCAACAGCATAGCAACACCTTAACAACCACCCCGAGTACCCTAGCAACACCTTAGCAACCACCCCGAGTACCCTAGCAACACCCTAACAACCACCCCGAGTACCCTAACAACCGCATAGCAACACCCTAGCAACCACCCGAGTACCCTAGCAACCACCCCGAGTACCCTAGCAACCGCATAGCAACACCTTAGAAACCACCCCGAGTACCCTAGCAACACCTTAGCAACCACCCCGAGTACCCTAGCAACCGCATAGCAACACCCTAGCAACCACCTGAGTACCATAGCAACCGCATAGCAACACCTTAGCAACCGCATAGCAACACCTTAGCAACCACCCCGAGTACCCTAGCAACTGCATAGCAACACCATAGCAACCAAACAGAGTGCCCTAGCAACCAATTTGCAAAATCTATATCTCTGCATCAGAACATCGTACAGACATGGGGATTGGTTTATATTGTCAAGCAGCCTTTGGAGTATCATCACTGGTAGCTGCCAAGTCACTCCCTAGCAACCAAACAGTACCCTAGTAACCATTTTGCAAAATCTGTATCTCTGCATCAGAACATCTTCCAGACATGGGGGTTGGTTTATATTGTCAAGCAGCCTTTGGAGTATCATCACTGGTAGCTGCCAAGCCACTCCCTAGCAACCAAACAGAGTACCCTAGCAACCGTTTTGCAAAATCTATATCTGCATCAGTACATCGTAGAGACATGGCGGTTGGCTCTTTTGACTCATGCTAGCAATCTGGACTTCAAAATGCTAGCAGTGAATAGCTACATGCTAATAGTGATTAGCTAAGTGCTAGAGTGGGCTAAGAACATGCTAATAACTCTATAAAAACTCCATAGTATCCATCTGTGACAATTACCAATCTATCTATCTATCTATCTATCTAATAAAACTTAAACTTTCAAACTTCAAACTTTTAAAACTTCTTCAAACTTTCTGGCTATGCTTTTTCAAGCCAACTTAAAGTTTGTCCTCAAACTTTTTTATCTAGTTATTATTATTATTCTTCTTAGACTAAATTTCTAAATGCATCTCCTCCTAGACTGTTCAAGCTACAACCACCAAACTCGGACTAGACCTTCAGACTATTCTGACTTAGTGTGCTATATCTTTTCAGACTGATCAGACTTACGGTTTTCCTAAAAAAGCTGATTAAAACTTGGAAAAATCCCATTGACTTTCATTGACGGAATGTTCAAATGAGCCAAGACTATTCAAACTCCAACTGTCAAAATTCAAATTTTGACAGTTGGAGAGGCCCATCAGACTCTATTAGATGCCATTCTATGTACTATTTCTAATCCATTGAGACTCATTAAGTTGGCTTGAAAAAGCCAACTTACTGATCTACTACTTAAGCTTATTAAGTTGGCTTGAAAAAGCCAACTTACTGATCTACTACTTAAGCTTATTATTAAGTTGGCTTGAAAAAGCCAACTTACTGATCTACTACTTAAGCTTATTATTAAGTTGGCTTGTAAAAGCCAACTTACTGATCTACTACTTAAGCTTATTATTAAGTTGGCTTGAAAAAGCCAACTTACTGATCTACTACTTAAGCTTATTATTAAGTTGGCTTGAAAAAGCCAACTTACTGATATTGTACTTAAGCTTATTAAGTTGGCTTGAAAAAGCCAACTTACTGATCTACTACTTAAGCTTATTATTATTATTATTCTTCTTAGACTAAATTTCTAAATGCATCTCCTCCTAGACTGTTCAAGCTACAACCACCAAACTCGGACTAGACCTTCAGACTATTCTGACTTAGTGTGCTATATCTTTTCAGACTGATCAGACTTACGGTTTTCCTAAAAAAGCTGACTAAAACTTGGAAAAATCCCATTGACTTTCATTGACGGAATGTTCAAATGAGCCAAGACTATTCAAACTCCAACTGTCAAAATTCAAATTTTGACAGTTGGAGAGGCCCATCAGACTCTATTAGGTGCCATTCTATGTACTATTTCTAATCCATTGAGACTCATTCAAATTTCCATTCTATCTAATATGTCTTTATCTATCTATCTATCTATCTATCTATCTATCTATTTCTCTTTCTAATCTATCTATCTATCTATCTATCTATCTATCTATCTATCTATCTATCTATCTATTTCTCTTTCTAATCTATCTATCTATCTATCTATCTATCTATCTATCTATCTATCTATCTATCTATCTATTTCTCTTTCTAATCTATCTATCTATCTATCTATCTATCTATCTATTTCTCTTTCTAATCTGTCTATCTATCTATCTATTTCTCTTTCTAATCTATCCATCTATCTATCTATCTATCTATCTATCTATCTATCAAACTAAATCTATCTATCTATTTCTCTTTTTAATCTATCTATCTCTATCTATCTATCAAACTAAATCTATCTATCTATCTATCTATCTATCTATCTATCTATCTATCTATCTATCCCTTCTCATCTATCTATCAATCTATCTTTCTTCTCATCTATCACTTTTCATCTATCTATCTATCACTTCTCATCTATCTCTCTTCTCATCTATCACTTCTCATCTATCTCTCTTCTCATCTATCACTTCTCATCTATCTATCTATCTATCTCTCTATCTCTATCTATTTCTCTTTCTAATCTATCTATCTATCTATCTATCTATCTATCTATCTATCTATCTATCAAACTAAATCTATCTATCTATCTATCTATCTATCTATCTATCTATCTATTTCTCTTTCTAATCTATCTATCTATCTATCTATCTATCTATCTATCTATCTATCCCTTCTCATCTATCTTTCTTCTCATCTATCACTTCTCATCTATCTCTCTTCTCATCTATCACTTCTCATCTATCTCTCTTCTCATCTATCACTTCTCATCTATCTCTCTATCTATCTATCTATCTATCTGTGATCACCTGTCATAGCAACCACCCAAACCAACCTAGCAACCACCCAGAACACCATGGCAACTGCATAGCAACCACACAAATCACCCTGGCATCATCCTAGCAACCAGCCTGGATACAATAGCAACCACATAGCAACACCATGGCAACCACCCCGAGTACCCTAGCAACCGCATAGCAACACCCTAGCAACCGCCCCGAGTACCCTAGCAACCGCATAGCAACACCCTAGCAACCACCCCGAGTACCCTAGCAACATCATAGCAACACCTTAGCGACCACCCCGAGTACCCTAACAACCACCCAGAGTACCCTAGCAACCGCATAGCAACACCCTAGCAACCACCCGAGTACCCTAGCAACCGCATAGCAACACCTTAGCAACCACCCCGAGTACCATAGCAACCGCATAGCAACACCCTAGCAACCACCCCGAGTACCCTAGCAACCGCATAGCAACACCTTAGCAACCACCCCGAGTACCCTAGCAACACCTTAGCAACCACCCCGAGTACCCTAGCAACCGCATAGAAACACCCTAACAACCACCCGAGTACCATAGCAACCGCATAGCAACACCTTAGCAACCACCCCGAGTACCATAGCAACCGCATAGCAACACCTTAGCAACCACCCCGAGTACCCTAGCAACCGCATAGCAACACCCTAGCAACCGCATAGCAACACCTTAGCAACCACCCCGAGTACCCTAGCAACTGCATAGCAACACCATAGCAACCAAACAGAGTGCCCTAGCAACCAATTTGCAAAATCTATATCTCTGCATCAGAACGTCGTACAGACATGGGGGTTGGTTTATATTGTCAAGCAGCCTTTGGAGTATCATCACTGGTAGCTGCCAAGTCACTCCCTAGCAACCAAACAGTACCCTAGTAACCATTTTGCAAAATCTGTATCTCTGCGTCAGAACATCTTCCAGACATGGGGGTTGGTTTATATTGTCAAGCAGCCTTTGGAGTATCATCACTGGTAGCTGCCAAGCCACTCCCTAGCAACCAAACAGAGTACCCTAGCAACCGTTTTGCAAAATCTATATCTCTGCATCAGTACATCGTAGAGACATGGCGGTTGGCTCTTTTGACTCATGCTAGCAATCTGGACTTCAACATGCTAGCAGTGAATAGCTACATGCTAATAGTGATTAGCTAAGTGCTAAAGTGGGCTAAGAACATGCTAATAACTCTATAAAAACTCCATAGTATCCATCTGTGACAATTACCAATCTATCTATCTAATAAAACTTAAACTTTCAAACTTCAAACTTTTAAAACTTCTTCAAACTTTCTGGCTATGCTTTTTCAAGCCAACTTAAAGTTTGTCCTCAAACTTTTTTATCTAGTTAAGTTGGCTTGAAAAAGCCAACTTACTGATATTGTACTTAAGCTTATTAAGTTGGCTTGAAAAAGCCAACTTACTGATCTACTACTTAAGCTTATTATTATTATTATTCTTCTTAGACTAAATTTCTAAATGCATCTCCTCCTAGACTGTTCAAGCTACAACCACCAAACTCGGACCAGACCTTCAGACTATTCTGACTTAGTGTGCTATATCTTTTCAGACTGATCAGACTTACGGTTTTCCTAAAAAAGCTGATCAAAACTTGGAAAAATCCCATTGACTTTCATTGACGGAATGTTCAAATGAGCCAAGACTATTCAAACTCCAACTGTCAAAATTCAAATTTTGACAGTTGGAGAGGCTCATCAGACTCCATTAGCTGCCATTCTATGTACTATTTCTAATCCATTGAGACTCATTCAAACTTCCATTCTATCTAATATGTCTTATCTATCTATCTATCTATCTATCTATCTATCTATCTATCTATCAAACTAAATCTATCTATCTATCAAACTAAATCTATCTATCTATCAAACTAAATCTATCTATCTATTTCTCTTTCTAATCTATCTATCTATCAAACTAAATCTATCTATCTATCTATCTATTTCTTTTTCTAATCTATATCAAACTAAATCTATCTATTTCTCTTTCTAATCTATCTATCTATCAAACTAAATCTAGCTATTTCTCTATCTATCTATCACTTCTCATCTATCAATCTATCTATCTTCTCATCTATCACTTCTCATCTATCTCTCTTCTCATCTATCACTTCTCATCTATCTCTCTATCTATCATCTATCTATCAACTCATTCAAATTCATAAACTCTATCTATCTATCTATGATCAACTCTCATAGCAACCACCCAAAACAACCTAGCAACCACCCAAAACAACCTAGCAACCACCCAGAACACCATGGCAACTGCATAGCAACCACACAAATCACCCTGGCATCATCCTAGCAACCAGCCTGGATACAATAGCAACCGCATAGCAACACCATGGCAACCACCCCGAGTACCCTAGCAACCGCATAGCAACACCCTAGCAACCACCCCCAGTACCCTAGCAACCGCATAGCAACACCCTAGCAACCACCCCGAGTACCCTAGCAACCGCATAGCAACACCTAGCAACCACCCCGAGTACCCTAGCAACCGCATAGCAACACCATAGCAACCACCCCGAGTACCCTAGCAACCGCATAGCAACACCCTATCAACCACCCCGAGTACCCTAGCAACCGCATAGCAACACCTTAGCATCCACCCCGAGTACCATAGCAACCGCATAGCAACACCCTAGCAACCACCCCGAGTATCCTAGCAACCGCATAGCAACACCTTAACAACCACCCGAGTACCCTAGCAACCGCATAGCAACACCCTAGCAACCACCCCGAGTACCCTAGCAACCGCATAGCAACACCTTAGCAACCACCCCGAGTACCCTAGCAACCGCATAGCAACACCGTAGTAACCAAACAGAGTACCCTAGCAACCATTTTGCAAAATCTATATCTCTGCATCAGAACATCGTACAGACATGGGGGTTGGTTTATATTGTCAAGCAGCCTTTGGAGTATCATCATTGGTAGC
Source organism: Chanodichthys erythropterus (assembly GCF_024489055.1). Lineage (NCBI taxonomy): Eukaryota > Metazoa > Chordata > Actinopteri > Cypriniformes > Xenocyprididae > Chanodichthys > Chanodichthys erythropterus. Next base: position 65,941,219 of record NC_090223.1, read on the forward strand.
TGGCAAGTCAATTCCTAGCAACCAAACAGTACCCTAGTAACCGTTTTGCAAAATCTGTATCTCTGCATCAGAACATCGTCCAGACATGGGGGTTGGTTTATATTGTCAAGCAGCCTTTGGAGTATCATCATTGGTAGCTGGCAAGTCAATTCCTAGCAACCAAACAGTACCCTAGTAACCGTTTTGCAAAATCTGTATCTCTGCATCAGAACATCGTCCAGACATGGGGGTTGGTTTATATTGTCAAGCAGCCTTTGGAGTATCATCATTGGTAGCTGGCAAGCCACTCCCTAGCAACCAAACAGAGTACCCTAGCAACCGTTTTGCAAAATCTATATCTCTGCATCAGAACATCGTACAGACATGGGGGTTGGTTTATATTGTCAAGCAGCCTTTGGAGTATCATCACTGGTAGCTGCCAAGCCACTCCCTAGCAACCAAACAGAGTACCCTAGCAACCGTTTTGCAAAATCTATATCTCTGCATCAGTACATCGTAGAGACATGGGGGTTGGCTTTTTGACTCATGCTAGCAATCTGGACTTCCAACATGCTAGCAGTGAATGCTAATAGTGATTAGCTAAGTGCTAAAGTGGGCTAAGAACATGCTAATAACTCTATAAAAACTCCATAGTATCCATCTGTGACTATCTATCTATCTAATAAAACTTAAACTTTCAAACTTCAAACTTTTAAAACTTCTCAAACTTTCTGGCTATGCTTTTTCAAGCCAACTTAAAGTTTGTCCTCAAACTTTTTTATCTAGTTATTATTATTCTTCTTAGACTAAATTTCTAAATGCATCTCCTCCTAGACTGTTCAAGCTACAACCACCAAACTCGGACTAGACCTTCAGACTATTCTGACTTAGTGTGCTATATCTTTTCAGACTGATCAGACTTACGGTTTTCCTAAAAAAGCTGACTAAAACTTGGAAAAATCCCATTGACTTTCATTGACGGAATGTTCAAATGAGCCAAGACTATTCAAACTCCAACTGTCAAAATTCAAATTTTGACAGTTGGAGAGGCCCATCAGACTCTATTAGGTGCCATTCTATGTACTATTTCTAATCCATTGAGACTCATTCAAATTTCCATTCTATCTAATATGTCTTTATCTATCTATCTATCTATCTATCTATCTATCTATCTATCTATTTCTCTTTCTAATCTATCTATCTATCTATCTATCTATTTCTCTTTCTAATCTGTCTATCTATCTATCTATTTCTCTTTCTAATCTATCCATCTATCTATCTATCTATCTATCTATCTATCTATCTATCAAACTAAATCTATCTATCTATCTATTTCTCTTTTTAATCTATCTATCTCTATCTATCTATCAAACTAAATCTATCTATCTATCTATCTATCTATCCCTTCTCATCTATCTATCAATCTATCTTTCTTCTCATCTATCACTTTTCATCTATCTATCTATCACTTCTCATCTATCTCTCTTCTCATCTATCACTTCTCATCTATCTCTCTTCTCATCTATCACTTCTCATCTATCTATCTATCTATCTATCTATCTATCTATCTATCTATCTATCTATTTCTCTTTCTAATCTATCTATCTATCTATCTATCTATCTATCAAACTAAATCTATCTATCTATCTATCTATCTATCTATCTATTTCTCTTTCTAATTTATCTATCTATCTATCTATCTATCCCTTCTCATCTATCTTTCTTCTCATCTATCACTTCTCATCTATCTCTCTTCTCATCTATCACTTCTCATCTATCTCTCTTCTCATCTATCACTTCTCATCTATCTCTCTATCTATCTATCTATCTATCTACTATCAACTCTCATAGCAACCACCCAAACCAACCTAGCAACCACCCAGAACACCATGGCAACTGCATAGCAACCACACAAATCACCCTGGCATCATCCTAGCAACCAGCCTGGATACAATAGCAACCACATAGCAACACCATGGCAACCACCCCGAGTACCCTAGCAACCGCATAGCAACACCCTAGCAACCACCCCGAGTACCCTAGCAACCGCATAGCAACACACTAGCAACCACCCCGAGTACCCTAGCAACAGCATAGCAACACCTTAACAACCACCCCGAGTACCCTAGCAACACCTTAGCAACCACCCCGAGTACCCTAGCAACACCCTAACAACCACCCCGAGTACCCTAACAACCGCATAGCAACACCCTAGCAACCACCCGAGTACCCTAGCAACCACCCCGAGTACCCTAGCAACCGCATAGCAACACCTTAGAAACCACCCCGAGTACCCTAGCAACACCTTAGCAACCACCCCGAGTACCCTAGCAACCGCATAGCAACACCCTAGCAACCACCTGAGTACCATAGCAACCGCATAGCAACACCTTAGCAACCACCCCGAGTACCATAGCAACCGCATAGCAACACCCTAGCAACCGCATAGCAACACCTTAGCAACCACCCCGAGTACCCTAGCAACTGCATAGCAACACCATAGCAACCAAACAGAGTGCCCTAGCAACCAATTTGCAAAATCTATATCTCTGCATCAGAACATCGTACAGACATGGGGATTGGTTTATATTGTCAAGCAGCCTTTGGAGTATCATCACTGGTAGCTGCCAAGTCACTCCCTAGCAACCAAACAGTACCCTAGTAACCATTTTGCAAAATCTGTATCTCTGCATCAGAACATCTTCCAGACATGGGGGTTGGTTTATATTGTCAAGCAGCCTTTGGAGTATCATCACTGGTAGCTGCCAAGCCACTCCCTAGCAACCAAACAGAGTACCCTAGCAACCGTTTTGCAAAATCTATATCTCTGCATCAGTACATCGTAGAGACATGGCGGTTGGCTCTTTTGACTCATGCTAGCAATCTGGACTTCAAAATGCTAGCAGTGAATAGCTACATGCTAATAGTGATTAGCTAAGTGCTAGAGTGGGCTAAGAACATGCTAATAACTCTATAAAAACTCCATAGTATCCATCTGTGACAATTACCAATCTATCTATCTATCTATCTAATAAAACTTAAACTTTCAAACTTCAAACTTTTAAAACTTCTTCAAACTTTCTGGCTATGCTTTTTCAAGCCAACTTAAAGTTTGTCCTCAAACTTTTTTATCTAGTTATTATTCTTCTTCTGAGACTAAAATTTCTAACACTAACTCGTCCTAGAGCTTTAAAGCTAGAACTACTAAATTCGGCTCAAACCTTAAGACTGTTCTGACCAAGTGTGCTATATCTTTTCTAAGTGATCCGACTTACGGTTTTCCTAAAAATGACTATTAAAGCTCGGAAAAATCCCATTGACTTTCATTGACGGAATGTTCAAATGAGCCAAGACTTTCAAATTCCAACTGTCAAAATTCAAATTTAAACTACGGAAGCCTATTAGACTCAAAAACTCAATTAGACTCAAGTGCCATTCTATGTACTATTTCTAATCCATTGAAACTCATTCAAACTCATTTATCTATCTATCTATCTATCTATTAAACTAAATCTATCTATCTATCTATCTATCAAACTAAATCTATCACTTCTCATCTATATATATATCTATCTATCACTTCTCATCTATCTATCTATCTATCTATCAAACTAAATCTATCAATCTATCTATCTATCACTTCTCATCTATCTATCTATCTATCTATCAAACTAAATCTATCAATCTATCTATCTATCACTTCTCATCTATCTATCTATCTATCTATCTATCTATCAAACTAAATCTATCTATCTATCACTTCTTAGCAACCAACTCCCTAGCAACCAAACAGTACCCTAGCAACCGTTTTGCAAAATCTATATCTCTGCATCAGGACATCGTACAGACATGGAGGTTGGTTTATATTGTCAAGCAGCCTTTGGAATATCATCATTGGTAGCTGCCAAGCCACTCCCTAGCAACCAAACAGAGTACCCTAGCAACCGTTTTGCAAAATCCATATCTCTGCATCAGAACATCGTACAGACATGGGGGTTGGTTTATATTGTCAAGCAGCCTTTGGAGTATCATCATTGGTAGCTGCCAAGCCACTCCCTAGCAACCAAACAGAGTACCCTAGCAACCGTTTTGCAAGAATTATATCTCTGCATCAGAACATCGTAGAGACATGGCTGTTGGCTCTTTTGACTCATGCTAGCAATCTGGACTTCCAAAATGCTACACATGCTAGCAGTGAATAACTGCATGCTAATAGTGATTAGCTAAGTGCTAAAGTGGGCTAAAAACATGCTAATAACTATAAAAACTCCATAGTAACCATCTGTGACAACTACCAACCACCTAGTAACATCATAGCAACCACCCAGGTTACCATAGCAACCACCCAGAACACCCTAGCAACTGCCTAGCAACACCTTAGCAACCACCCAGGTTACCATAGCAACTCCCTAGCAACCACCCAGAGTACCCTAGCAACCGCATAGCAACACCTTAGCAACTACTCTGTGTACCCTAGCAACCATATAGCAACACCCTAGCAACCACCCCGAGTACCCTAGCAACCATATAGCAACACCTTAGCAACCACCCCGAGTACCCTAGCAACCACATAGCAACAGCCTAGCAACCATCCTAAGTACCTTAGCAACCGCATAGTAAAATCCTAGCAACCACCTTTCCCTGACTATCTATCTATCAAAACTACTAAACTAAAACTGAAACTTTCAAACTGAAAACTTTCAAACTTTAAACTTTATAAACTACTTTAAACTTTCAGGCTAGGCTTTTTCAAGCCAACTTAAAGTTTGTCTCAACGAACTTTTTAATCTAGTTTCAATCTTCAATGTTGTTTCTGAAAAGGTCAACATCACTGTGGAATCTGTGTTAGCAGAGGACGCTATATCAAATGCCATTTCTCTGAAGAAGAAAATGGACAACATTCTAAAAAAAATATAAAAAAAGAAACGGGAAAGGAGACAGAGGGTGGCAAATCAAGCACCAGTTTTTGTAGGCCAGAAGGTCCTTTACAGTTAATGTGTCTTGTTACTACTTCAGTTTGCAGAACACATTCTGCAAATTTCTACAATTGACTTCTCCAGTGAGCCACAAGACGTAACACAGTTCGGAATGGAGATTGCTTTAATGTTGCTACGCCAATTTGGTATGGCTTTAAACTCATGAATGCTATTGATGTGCTTTTTGGTGTGCATCACTTTCACTAGTGTTGTACTGTTACCTTATAGATGACCTAAGTGAACTGAGCCACTTTTGTGGAGAGGCAAAAAGAGTAAAAGACACTGGAAAAGATGCAGAAACATTGAAAGGCACTGGAGGAGATGCAGAAACAGTAAAAGACACTGAAGGAGAGGCAGAAACATTTGACTCTGAAGATGTTCTTTGGGTAGCTATGGCGGAGCATTTTTCGGTTTGTGTAGCATACATAAAGTAATAATGAATGTACCATTTCTTTAAAACAGTTTTTATTGTTACTCTTATACAGATCACCTGTGATTACTATAGGCAGTGGTTCTACTTAAAATGTGTGGGCAGTCCATTCACAGAAGATGAATACAAATGTGTTTCACATTGTGCCTTTGTTTTTGGAGTTTGAGTTTATTTTCCCCTTAATTTTCACTTTGGCTAAACTGTTACACCTACTCAAATCAGTCTCTGAAAACAATCATTATGTCTTTATTTCTTTTATGAAATTTGACTTTAAAATCACCCACTCACTGTGGTTCAAATAGGCCTGCAATAGAGGCTTATCTTTACTAACCAGAGAGAATCATTGAAGCTACAAGAGGATTTGCATACTGTAAGTGTTTTGCTGTCGTTTCTAGTTGATTTTAGTGCTGTATAGTTGCTTTACTGCTTGTTTACTGAGGTCACGTGGCAAATCGCGTTTGGTTTAGTTTGCTCTGAGTCAGTAAGGCGTGGTCAAAGCCAGCTTAGTATATAAACAGTTGTTATTTAGCATTCATTAGAGAGAATCATTGAAGCTACAAGAGGATCTGCATACTGTAAGTGTTTTGCTGTCGTTTCTAGTTGATTTTAGTGCTGTATAGTTGCTTTACTGCTTGTTTACTGAGGTCACGTGGCAAATCGCGTTTGGTTTCGTTTGCTCTGAGTCAGTAAGGCGTGGTCAAAGCCAGCTTAGTATATAAACAGTTGTTATTTAGCATTCATTAGAGAGAATCATTGAAGCTACAAGAGGATCTGCATACTGTAAGTGTTTTGCTGTCGTTTCTAGTTGATTTTAGTGCTGTATAGTTGCTTTACTGCTTGTTTACTGAGGTCACGTGGCAAATCGCGTTTGGTTTCGTTTGCTCTGAGTCAGTAAGGCGTGGTCAAAGCCAGCTTAGTATATAAACAGTTGTTATTTAGCATTCATTAGAGAGAATCATTGAAGCTACAAGAGGATCTGCATACTGTAAGTGTTTTGCTGTCGTTTCTAGTTGATTTTAGTGCTGTATAGTTGCTTTACTGCTTGTTTACTGAGGTCACGTGGCAAATCGCGTTTGGTTTCGTTTGCTCTGAGTCAGTAAGGCGTGGTCTGCTGAACTAACGTTGTAATAAGCTGGTATAAGTGCACAGTGTACCGCGGCAGCGGACGCGGCAGCCCTCATGTGAAGCCCTCCTCGTGTGAAGACCGAAGAGTGTAAAGACCAGCGACTCTACCTGTGCGACTCCACCGAGCAACGACACCGACAAGGCACTTGAGTATTGCTCTTTTCTTTCTTTCCTCTTTATACCGTGTGTTCTTGTCTGTCTTTTGACTTGTTCTAGATATGTGCTTCCAAATTCCCACTATTACTAACCCTCGTAAATCGCATGCTACACGCTGTAACCAGCGCAACCATAACAACCTGCGTTCTTTACCCATGTCACCTAGTACATTGTTTTCTATTTCGATTGGGCTCTGGAATTGTCAGTCTGCTGTCAACAAAGCAGAGTTCATCACAGCTATTGCTACTTATTCAGATCTCCATCTCATGGCTCTGACTGAGACATGGATCAAACCAGAGGACACTGCCACACCAGCAGCCCTCTCCTCTAATTTCACTTTCTCTCACACCTCACGCCAGATTGGGAGGGGTGGTGGTACTGGTTTGCTTATGTCCAATGAATGGAAGTTCAATCCTTTACCATCTCTCTCTGAAAATGGCTCATTTGAATCACATGCAATTACCATCACCTACCCTACCAAAATTCATGTTGTAGTTGTCTATCGTCCCCCAGGTCAGCTAGGTAACTTCTTGGAGGAGTTGGATGTGTTACTCTCATCCTTCCCTGAGGATGGCACTCCTCTGCTAGTACTTGGTGACTTCAACATCCATCTAGACAAACCTCAGGCTGCTGACTTCCACACGCTGCTTGCCTCATTTGATCTCAAGCGAGTGGCTACCTCAGCTACCCACAAATCAGGTAACCAATTGGACCTCATCTACACACGCTGTGGCTCCACCGACAATACACTGGTTACTCCACTACACACCTCAGACCACTTTCTCATTACTTTCACACTCAACCTGACCCCCAACTCATCACACACCCCACCACACGTCACTTTTCGCCGAAACCTACGCTCCCTCTCACCATCTCATCTATCCTCTTCGGTCTCATCCACACTTCCTCCCGCTAACCAATTCTCATCAATGGACTCTAACACTGCTACTGACACTCTCTGCACCACTCTATCATCTTGCTTAGATGATTTCTGCCCCCTCTTAACCAGACCAGCCCGCGCCACCCCCTCTGCCCCCTGGCTCTCTGATGTTCTCCGTGAGCATCGGTCTAGACTCAGGGCTGCAGAGAGGAAGTGGCGCAAATCTAAAAATCCTACTGACCTTAGCTTATATCAGTCACTCCTTTCTTCTTTCTCTACTAATGTCACCAATGCTAAAACCTCCTACTATCACACTAAAATTAACAACTCAAATGACTCCCGAACACTTTTCAAAACCTTCTCTTCTCTTCTTTGCCCTCCTCCCCTCCCTCCCACATCAGTTCTTACAGCTGATGACTTTGCCACTTTCTTCACACATAAAATAACAACCATCAGCGGCCAATTCTCCACACCACACACTGACAAGAACATCTTAATTGAAAACACACAAATTCTCCCCTCCTTCTCCATGCTTTCTGAGGCAGATGTTTCCAAACTCATTCTTTCCAATCACCCTACTACCTGTCCGCTAGACCCTATCCCCACTCCTCTTCTTCAGGCCATCCCCTCCTCAATTCTACCTGCACTCACTCACATTATCAATTCCTCCCTTCACACTGGAACATTTCCCACAGCTTTTAAGCAGGCTAGGATTACCCCACTGCTTAAGAAACCCACTCTGAATCCAGCTCTTTTAGAAAACTACAGACCAGTATCCCTTCTTCCTTTCATTGCTAAGACACTTGAGAGAGTTGTATTCAACCAACTGTCTACTTATCTCTCACAGAACAACCTCCTTGACAACCACCAGTCTGGTTTCAAGAGTGGCCACTCTACTGAGACTGCCCTGCTCTCAGTCACTGAAGCCCTGAGACTGGCACGAGCATCTTCAAAATCATCAGTACTCATCTTGCTGGACCTGTCTGCTGCCTTTGACACAGTGAACCACCAGATCCTCCTGTCTACACTCATGTCGAAGGGCATCACGGGAACCGCGCTCCAGTGGTTCGAGTCTTACCTCTCAGGTAGGTCCTTCAGGGTATCTTGGAGAGGTGAGGTGTCCAAGTCACATCATCTTGCTACTGGGGTACCTCAGGGCTCTGTGCTTGGTCCACTTCTCTTCTCCATCTACACGTCATCACTAGGATCGGTCATTCAGGATCATGGTTTCTCCCATCACTGTTATGCTGATGACACACAACTCTACCTCTCATTCCAACCAGATGATCCGACGGTTGCTGGTCGCATCACAGCCTGCCTGACAGCCATTTCTGCCTGGATGAAGGACCACCACCTCCAACTCAACCTTGCAAAAACGGAACTGCTTGTGATCGGTGCAAACCCAACACTTCATCACAACCTTTCAGTTCAACTTGGGTCTTCAACCATCACTCCTTCCAGGACAGCCAGAAACCTTGGAGTGGTGATGGATGCTGGTCTAACCTTCACAGATCATGTTGCAGCAACGACCCGGTCCTGCAGATTTGCCTTGTACAACATCAGGAAGATTAGACCCTTCCTATCTGAACATTCCACACAAATTCTTGTCCAAGCTCTTGTTCTATCCAGACTGGACTACTGTAATGCTCTCTTGGCTGGCCTTCCAGCATGCACTATCAAGCCTCTACAACTGATCCAAAATGTTGCAGCAAGACTGGTCTTCAACGAACCGAAGAGAGCGCACGTCACTCCTCTCTTCATCAGTCTGCACTGGCTGCCAGTAGCTGCTCGCATCCAATTCAAGGCTCTGATGTTTGCTTACAGAACGACAGCTGGCTCTGCACCGCTATACCTTAACTCACTACTTCAGACTTACGCGCCCTCCAGAAACCTGCGTTCTGCAAGTGAACGGCGCCTTGTGGTGCCATCACATAGGGGCACAAAATCACTCTCACGGACCTTCTCCGGGACTGTTCCTGGCTGGTGGAATGACCTACCACGCTCTATCCGAGCAGCCGAGTCTCTAGCCATTTTAAAAAAAATGCTAAAGACGTATCTTTTTCGTCAGCACTTGACCCAGTAGTAGTAGCACTTACCTTGACTAATATTCTTCTCCTATCTGTGTATTTATTTATTTAAAAGAAAAAAAAAAAAAAAAAAAAAGAAAAAATTCGCTATGAGCACTTTACTGACATAACTGTGACTTCACTCAGCACTTATACACTGTTGTTCTCATGTTGATTTAATTGATTCTACTACTCTCATTTGTAAGTCGCTTTGGATAAAAGTGTCTGCTAAATGACTAAATGTAAATGTAAATGTAACCAAAGCCTTAATAAACATGACACAGAAATTGGTAATACGTTTTAAATTGGAAAAGAAATAAGGATTGAATTGACAGTTGGGAAAATCTTGCTTATAGAAAAAAGTCATTTTTTTTAACCTTTTGGGTTCCCATACATCCAGTTGTGATTGCGTAAACTATCAAAGTGGAAAAGCATGATGAATATATTTGGTCAATGTCAATTACAGACATGGTCGAAGATTTTACACTGGAAGGCAGGGAGATGGAAGTTTGCCGCCTGTCTTTCGTGTCCCCAGGAAAAGGAGACATAGCACTTTGGTAATATTTTGATGAAAAGTAGTGAAAGAGGCATGCATAAATGTGTAGCTGTTTCATAAGAATTTTGTTTTTATGTTTTACATGTTGAAGGTACCTAGACTCCCAGCAAAGATGTCAAGGGTTTCACAGGTTGACATTTTGGAGGCATGTGTTAATCACTTTAATGATGATGAAAATGGCTTGACAGATGACATTCTCAAGAGTATCATTGTCTTTGTTGTACTAAAAGATGGCTACTCTGCAATCCTCAGGCTGGATCTGACATGCCAGAAATTCAACAACACTGTCAGCCAGGAGCATTTTCGACAGAAGCCGCACTTCAGATGGCCTGATAGTGAGTTCAGTAAGTGTGCTTATTTTATACGTAGTTTGGAGCCGCTGCTGTGACGCTCTACAAACGTTTCCAGTGTCTGTAGCTGCAGTGACCATGTAGTTATGCTCACGCGCCGCTCAAGCTTGCAGTGCGTTAAAGATTTGTTCATTTATTGTCTGAATTAAATGTACTGTCATCATTGTGTTTTGATACTGAATAGGTGTAGTGAATTGGAAAATACTTTCAGAGAGTCATCAAATCTACAGAAAGCCTTACACCCTCTCTAGGTATCACAGACTACAGTGCAGCCAGCATTACAAAGACTGTGGGGCTGGCTACCAAGGAAAAGGACAATGGGGAGTGCTTTTGGGGTCTTACTCAGATGAGCATCCTGGCTACTGTAGCTGGGATTGCTTCATAGACAATGAAGGTGTTGAACATTTAAGTGTGTGTGTGTGTGTGTGTACGCAATGTCTTTACTGTAACATGGTCACTTGCAGTTCAAGTGTTGTCAATATAGTTCAAAATGTTTTTTTTTACTCCGTTACATGTCTGAACGTAACTTGTCGGTTTCATTCATACATTGTTCATCATATTGTTTGGAGCAAACTGTGTGTGTATGTGTAGTTCACTCTCTCTCTCTCTCTCTCTCTCTGTGCGCATGTGCTGATTAAGTGCACCAGCTTTGAGTGTGAGCATTTGGCTGGTGTGTCAGGTACGAGTGATCTATATTTTCTATCTTTTCTATCCTTTTTGTATCAGTTTCCTGGTAGTTTAACTCAGCTGGTTTGTAGTATTAGTCAAGGGGACAAGGAGGTGTATAATATACCAGGGCGTCTGCCCTCGGTTTTGTTTTGGGAGCATGGCTGCCTAAGGTAGCGGGAGTTTTGATTTTTTGACACGCTGCCATGGTGTAAAGATAGACTTAGCTTATTCAGCTGAACCACTATTTGGATATTTGTGACGGACAGAACACCTTGCAGTTTTTGGCAGGCACACCCTCCCCTCTTTGTTCAAGGTAGCGGTAAGAGTTATGGCCATCCTTGCATCAAGTGCACCTGTCGAACGTGTATTCAGCTATGGTGGGGTGATAATGTAACCACATCGCTCACAATTAGGTGACAAAGTTCAGTCAAATTTAATTTTTTGCAAGTGTAATGCATTGTAAATGGTTATTCACCATTTATAAGGAAATGTTAAGCTTTTTTTGTGCAATAGCACTTAATATGAAGGTTGCAAGCACAACCATGCACATGTAAACAAACAATTCACTTTTCACTCATACATGCACACACTCGTTCACTCACAAATATTAATGAATTACACTCAAATCACCTCCCTCTCTCACACACACAAATAAAAAGAGAAAAACAATCAAGTTTGCGAACACAACCATGCACATGCAAACAATGTACTTATAATACTTTTCACTTATATACGTGCAAACACTCACAAATATTAATAAATCTCACTCACTAAAAATCACCTCATACATTCAGAATTTTGCATGGCACAATTGCGGTCAATTCTTTTATTTCAGTATTAAATCCTGTTGTTGGTCAGGACTTCCCTTTTGTTTAAAAAGAGAAACTGTTTCATGCATTTTTGTGTTACAGAATTAATTTGTTTTGGTGAAATGTTTTCCGTCAGAATTTTTATTTGTGGTTTTAAATTTGTGCAGAGACACCGGTTTAAGTGTCAACTTTTAAACTTTTTATAAGACCAAGCTAAAATGGCAATTTATAACACCAGAAAACACAAAATTGAACAAAATTTGAATTGTGATTTAAAGGTAAATTATGTAATAATTTTGTCCGCTAGAGGTCGCTAGAAGCCTATTCAAAACAAAGGCCTAGCTTGATGATGCCAAGTTTGAGCAGAATCTTGGGACTAGGCATGTGACGGTATCAGATTTCCATGCTGCGATTAATTGATTAAGGTTTTATCACGGTATTCAATTATATAAGAAATAAAAGGTTGAAAATATAGACCAACTTCAGTATTGTCCTTTTAATAACAACTTTATTTTAAATAATAAAGAGTACCTCAAACATTTTAATACAAATGTAAATAAAACACAGTAATGATGTATAAAGTGAACAATTGTATCAAACAGAAAGTGCAAACTGCAAAAGAACAACTTCTGTGTTCTGTTAACTGCTTTTAAACATTTAAAAGTAAAAGAACTATATAAAGTGTCAATTATTTTAAATAATAAAGAGTACCTCAAACATATAAATACAAATAAAACAAACAACACAGTATTGATGTATAAAGTGAAAACGATAGTGGATGGTGAAGCTGATGTATGGATGTCCGCTTCCTCCACTGCTGGTCCACAGGTCAGTGGTTGCTGCATACCATTTTCCCTGGGATATATGTCACGGGGCAGGCCCCTCAGGCTGCAACCACCCCTAAACCCGTACCACCCTTGGGGAGTCGGACAGCGGCCAGACAAGGACGACAGACAAGGCTTCAATTAACACCGTATTTTATTGAATATAAAAAGGGAATCTAAAAATAATGAGTCTTCTGGACAGGGTCGTTCCGTCCTGCGGACCCACAGAGTGCGATATAGGGGGGTGCTCTATAGAATGGCTTCGCTATCTTCCAATGGGAAAGACGGGTCAGGGCTCACACTGGGAGGAGACTGCTGTAGGACTGTTCAGGTACGCATTTCAGGTGACGTACTCCCTTCTTCCCAAGGGGAGGATGGGTCAGGACTTACGACCGGAGGGTCTGTGATGGGACAGTTAAGGTACGTGTTTTGGATACGTACTCTTCTTCTGCAGATGACAGGCAGAAAACTGACGGCTGAGGAGCTCCACTACCAAGCAGTCCGGGATGTATTCCAATATGAAATCCTCTTGATGGGCTGGCAGACACAGAGCTTACAATAGGGGAAGTTCACTGCAAAGCAGACAGGTGAATACAGAGATACGAAATCCTCTTCTTCAGCAATGACAGACAGAGAACTTACAGCTGGAGGAGCTTCACTGCAAAGCAGTCAGGTGAGTATTCAGGTATGGCTTCCTCTTGAAGGAAGCTGGAGGAGCTTCACTGCAAAGCAGTCAGGTGAGTATTCAGGTATAACTTCCTCTTGAAGGACTGGCAGACACAGAGCTTACAATGGGAGGAGTTCACTGCAAAGCAGGCAGGAGAATACACAGATACGTAATCCTCTTCTTCAGTAATGACAGACAGAGAACTTACAGCTGGAGGAGCTTCACTGCAAAGCAATCAGGTGAGTATTCAGGTATGACTTCCTCTTGAAGGACTGGCAGACACAGAGCTTACAATGGGAGGAGTTCACTGCAAAGCAGGCAGGAGAATACACAGATACGTAATCCTCTTCAGTAATGACAGACAGAACTTACAGCTGGAGGAGCTTCACTGCAAAGCAATCAGGTGAGTATTCAGGTATAACTTCCTCTTGAAGGACTGGCAGACACAGAGCTTACAATGGGAGACGTTCACTGCAAAGCAGGCAGGTAAATACACAGATACGTAATCCTCTTCTTCAACAATGACAGACAGAGAACTTACAGCTTGTAGGGCTTCACTGCAGAGCAATCAGGTGAGTATTCAGGTATAACTTCCTCTCGAAGGACTAGCAGACACGGAGCTTACAATGGGAGACGTTCACTGCAAAGCAGGCAGGTAAATACACAGATACGTAATCCTCTTCTTACTTCTTAGAACGTGACAGAAGCTCAGGTAAGTAGTGGACACCCGGCGGGTTTAAGTTCACACTTCACACATCAAACAGTGCATCACATCACTTCATCACTGCAATTCAACACTCAGTGGGAAATACATATATAGATGGCCGTCGCCCATTTCTGACCTGGCATTCACGTCAGGAAGTCCCATAAACAAGGAAGAGGATGGAGATCAATTGAACTACTCACAGTCTCTCCCAAACGATCTTACTGACCAGCGATTTCCTCCTTCCGATTGAGTCAACGTGCTCTCTCTCCCAAACTCACAATGCCGTGCCTGATTGCCAGTCCCACTTCCTCTTCTCCACTGCTCACTCTTCCTCCGAGATTCACAGTCCCCCAACAAAAGAAACAAAAAAAACCGCCCCTTTCAGTGCATCTTCTCTCCTTTTATCCTACCCTAAGGGCAACGTGTCCCAATGTGCACCGCTGCCGGCAATCTTCACTAATCACCCCATTCGCGGGGATTTTTCGCTAAACCGGAACTAGCCTGGTGTTCCGTTGTTATTGGTCCGGCGGGAGGCAATCGCGGCGAACATTAGTTCCGCCTTGACAGTTGGAATTTTTGTCACCTCGTGACATATACAGTTGCCAACTTCCTCTTTTAGACTGTTTTACATTCTGGGTAATTCTGTTTTTGAGAAAAAATTCTCTGAGTTAATTTTGTAAAGTGGAATTGTTGTCTTCATCAGTTTCTGAAATCCTGGTTTTGCTACAGTGTGAACTGGTATCATGTCCTTAGCAATGTAGTATGCTATGGCATGATTGATTTCTTTGGCCCGGTGAGATGAGGGTCCATATGAAGCCTGACGTTGGAATGCCTCTTTGACTGTTGGCTGAACAATAGCTTCAGCTGAAGATGAACCAGCACTGCTAGATGCATGGCTACTCTGTAAATAGAGAAAAACAGGAAAAATAAAGAAAATAGTGAAGAAAACATTACTCTATAAGACTGAAATTTTAACATATCTTCTTGACTCTTGACATTTAAATGTGCATTCTATCTTGAGTTGTCTGCACAACACTAGTACTAAAATTCATATTAATAATAATAATAATAATAATAATAATAATATTACTATTATTGTATGAATAGCAAGCCAAGCCAGTGTTAACTATTATAGCAAAGGTTTTTTTTATATTATAGCTAACGTTTTTTTAGATAACGTAGACTAACCATGTTCCGTACACAACGATGTTCCGTACAGACGACCTTTTACTTTTAAATCACGACAGAGAGCACTCCACCATTTGTTTCAGTCAGATTTAAGTAAGTTTGCTAGGTGCGCCCGCTACGCATGAAAATGGATGGTGGGCAAGCTACACGTCAGACTGCAGCTTGGGTGGGGAGACAACTAGAGCAGCGAAAATGTACATTTCGATTTTAATTATGCTTCTCACAGTATTACAATATTTATGAAATTAATATTATGTTATCACACATTTTAAAATATATTACCTTTTGTTGAATATATGCTTTGAAATATGAATATTTAAACGTCAATCGCGGGCGATTACCGCTTGGCGCCACTCTCAGTCTGAGGCAGGTTTGCCCATCATCATGCTTGCAGTGATGGTGTTTATTCATAAAGGGTCAATTAAGTTAATGTTGTTAACGTTACATGAATTGAATATTTAAACATGTTAAATTGTCTATTTAATGTTAACTTAAACACAATGACAGGATATTCACACATATTTAGTAAGATTTCATACACACATTTAATAAGATTTCATACATTTTCATACAAAAAAAAGAATTCATAAACATTTAAAAAAGATATTATACACACATTTCAAAAATTCATACACATTTAAAAAGAATTCATACAAACATTTGAAAAGAATTTACACAACAAATGATTTATATATCGTTAACAAAGTTACATGATTAAATTAACATTTAACATTAATGTTTCAAAGGAAAGTCAAAAGATGTCAGGAAAGAAAAAACAATACACAAGGGAGAAGCTAGAAAAGGCAGTTGACGAAGTGAAGGCAGGAGAGAGCTTGAGGGCAACAGCAAAGAAATACAACATACCACACACAACACTAAAAGACTACAAAAAAAAAAAATACTCACACAACCCTCACCCTAATTCGGCCCTGACACCTGCGGAGGAAGAGGCCCTTATTTCTTTTATTTTCTGGATGGCGGACCATGGCTTTCCATTGACAAGATCTCGGATAAAAGTTCTTGCTATGGGCATAATCAAGGAGAGTAGCAGATCCCAGACCACCACTGTGAATATGGAGAAGGGGCCAAGTGATGTCTGGTGGGCCAGGTTTAAGGCCCGCCATCCAGAACTGTCCTCAAAGACAGCAGATTCTCTGGACAGAGCCAGGGTCCATGGTGGTACACCGGAGGCCATTGAAGGCTTCTTTAAATTATATGAGGCCCTCTATGTCAGACACAGTTTAGAGGACAAGCCACACCTCATATAAAACTGTGACGAGACAGGTTTTGGTGACAAGCCCCGATCGCGGGAAAAGGTCCTGTACCAGACGGGAAGAAAACATGTCTACCAGCAGCAGCAGACGACGAGGGAGCACATCACAGTGCACTGCTGTGTGAACGCAGCCGGGGACAGCATTCCACCTTTCATCATTTACCCCGGCTGCCTCCCCAGTAGTGCCTATAGGCTGGATGGGCCCCCCAACGCCCTCTGTGGCATCCAGGACAAGGGCTACATGGACTCAGAGCTCTTCCTGAAATGGCTCCGACATTTCGTTAAATATGCTCCTGAGGAGAGACCATTAATTTTAATCATGGACCAACACGAGACACATGTTTCAAAAGATGTAATCATGTACTGCAGAGAAAACCACATTGAAATTCTCTGCCTGCCTGCCCACACCACACACATCCTTCAACCCCTGGATATTGCCGTCTTCAACCCACTGAAGACTGCTTTCTCCACCATGGCTTCCAGGATGGGTCTGGTTCGAGGGGATCTTGTTGTGGGGAAGAAGCAGTTTTCCCCTCTCCTCAAAACTATTTACCCCACTGCTGTCACGGCCCAGAACATCAAGGCTGGGTTCCGCAAGGCTGGCATCTTTCCTTTGTCCAGGGGTGCTGTGGACACAACACAGGTAATTTTAACATTAATACAATGATAATTCATCCTCTAAGCTACTTGAATGTCTTTTAAAGTGTGCTAATGTGTTTCACATATGTTTTACTTTCTTAGGTGGTGAGAGTGCTCCCATCTGCAGATGGAAGTGACGCCACTCAATCCATCACTCCCACCACTCCTTCCACCACACCATCCAGTGCTCCCGTCACTCCTTCTGCCACACCATCCAGTGCTCCCGTCACTCCTTCAGCCACCATCCAGCACTCATGCCACTCTCACTCACACATCCAGCACTCAACCTACTGACACAACATCAGCCACTCCCTCCACCACTCAAACACCTTGCCCCTCCTGTAATAGGGTGGCTCCAAAAAATTACCTGGTGGCAGCAGGTATTATCCCAGAGAGTCTGGCTAATGTCCTCATGAGCCCAGCCCTAGAGAGGAAGGAAAAGGTGAGGCGTCGCATTCCGTTGCCAGCCCGTGTCATCACCAGCGACCAGTATTTCAACCTGCTGGTAGAAAAAGAAGCTGAGGAGAAAGAGAAGGAAGAAAAGAAGAGAAAGCGCAAGGAAGAGATTGCAAAGAAGAAAAAAGAAAAAAAGACAAGCCCAGGAGGCCAAAAGGCAAAAACAGCAGGCGGCTCCTCTGACTGATGATGACGGAGAACACTGCGCCCTCTGCCGTAGAGTGGTACCACCTGGATCAGGAGACGAGGCCATCGATGAATGGGTGCAGTGTGACCTGTGCCATTTATGGTTCCACTTGCAGTGCACAGGGGTGGAGCAAGTGCCAGACACTGCCTGGCTTTGCCATAAATGTTGTCTGTCCACATAAAAATAAAAAAAAATAAAAAACATGTTACACACACACAATGTAAATAGTGCAGAAAAATTTCTTGTTCAGGTATTTTTAATCAGTTTATAAATATAAATAGTTGTAAACACACACACGCACACACACATAATGTAAATAGTCAACACAGAAAATTTAATTCACACCGTTCATCTCTAGTTATGGCATTTGTTAATTAATTTAGTGTTAGATGTAAATAGTTGTAAACACAAACACACACAGACACACAAACACTTACTTGTACACACACACTTTTTAAGTTTTCACATTTGTTATTGTTAAGTAATAAAATTTTTAAATCAATGCAAGTTGTTTGCCCTTCTTTGTCTTCAGAAAGATATGGTAACGTTATTCACTAACGGTTCACATGGTTAATGCTTAACTCACACGCAGTAATTAATATCACGACACAATTATGCCTAACTCGCATGGTCCTCTATCTTATTTACGCAATTTAATGAACAATTTAAGCAAATACTCACCTTCCTTATTTATTTAAATGATGTTTTCTTCTCACAAATGATTAGGTAAATGTCCATTTTCGCCGCTGAAATCAAGTAATCCGCGCTGTACGGAACATCATTAGAGGCTGTACGGAACACCGTTAACGCTCATCATCTTCCGTACACAGGCGGAGGAGGTACTTTTCCCCACTTTTCTCAAAAACTTTTGGTCCAAAAGACATCAATCAAAGTGTTGCCTGTACAAAAGGTATTACCCCAGAGAATGATCACACAAACATGCTTGTCTGTCTCTCAACAATGAAGGAGTGGTCGCGGACGTGTGGTGAAGTGCGAAAAGTGTACGGAACATGGTTAGTCTACGTTACATCAACCAATTCGTTCTGATAAGATAGATAGATATAATCTATTTATCCATCTATCTACCTACCTACCTCATATTCAGCATTGTGGAAGGTGTGAATGATAACACTTGTGTATATAATTCATTAATGAATAGTAACAAAAAAAGACAAAAGCTCTTTTAAGATGATTGTTGGTGATTATTTTTCTACCTTTTTGTTTTCCTCTCAACAGCAGCCAACATCCAGTGAACCCACAGGCTCTTTATAAAGCCGCCCACCCTGCATCAGCATTACATTAACACCAGTACATCGGCATGTGTACGTATTTGTTGCTGTCATTTCCTTTTATTTGGAGTCATTCAAATGTTTTGTTTGTATTTTATTTGGAACCATATTCTACTGCTAGCTTTTTCTGATTCTGATTAGTGAACTATCCCTTTAAGATAAAAAAACATAAAGGGTTTGTCCCTGTGGAGGTCTGGTAGAGAGATGAGAAAATACAGCAGCCTTAGTGACAACATTTACTGAACAATGCATTTTATAACCTTCAGTAATATTTATATTATTATTATTATTTAAATGATTATATACTATATTATGAGGTGATTATATACTAATAACACTAACATTAGAATAAATAAGAACAAAACAAATAGAACAAATATAGAACTAAAGCAACTGCATATATAAAGATAAATGAATAAATAACATTACAACAGTTGTGGCAGTAACTATTAAACACAAAACAATTCCAATTCCTCCATGTCCTCTACAGGCTGGGTTCTGTGGACCCTGTGGTCTGTATGTCCCACACTTACTCTACGTGGAAGACTGCACGACTGCAAAACATCATCTGCAATGGCCATTGCCACTGCAGCAGGGACTATATATTCCTCAAAAGTGTCAGATAGAAGGACCATTCCACCGTCTTCATCTTTCAAAACCCCCTCAATGACGATCTCCTCCATGGTTGGTTGTTGTTCCAGAACCTTAATTTTAAAGGATGAAACTTTAGTGAAAATTTAATCTGGAATTACATGTGGGGTTGAGAATCACTGGTCTAATGTGTAGACCTACCCCTACTTGTTTGAAGTGGGGTTTTATTCAAAGGGCTAAAACTCCAACTAAAAGAGAATTGAGACACGTGAATGTGCACAAGGGGTAGGGGTGTCTCGATTCTTCTTTAGTTGGAATTTTAGACCTTTAAACAAGGATTTTTGGGACCCCACTTCAAGTGAAGGGGAATGACACTTCTCTGCATATGTTTGTAGGTGGCAATCTACAGCAGAAACACGGCTGCCCAAGCAGACAAGAGGACCCATAAATGTAAGTATTTTTTTGACAATAATAAGGATTTTAACCACAAATAATCATTTGTTATATATAATGTTAAATCTTGTTCATAATTTTAAGTGGGATTGGACCTTTGTTATGTACCTTGATAGATGAAAATGAAGACGAATGGAACTTGCTGTGTCCATTTTCTTTGATTGTGGCCTTCAGGTGCGTCACCTCAACATGGGCCCCCAAATGAAGCTCGGCTAATGCTTCATCCTGCCAGAGAGAGATGTCTGCCATCTTCTTTCCACATTGTAAGGACACATCAAGAATGGGAACATTCCCATCCTTGACCGTAGTCATTCTGACCATCTGTAACTACATTTAAATATAACATTGTTTTATATGTATTGCATTACCAACAATTACATACAATTGCAAAGGCTAGATGAACACTTTCCCCTCCAGTGTTTTTCTTTTTCTTTTTTTTACATGTAATTTATCAAAATAAGGAACAAAACCTCTGAATGGGAAAAAAAAATTAAAATATTATCATGGCAGTTAAATTCAGCAACGGGTGTTTATATTAAAGGAGGACCTATTATTCTTTAAACAAAATATTTTAGGGGCCATGAAAGTTGTGTATCTTAAATGCTAGCACTTAAAAAAAAAAAAAAAGAGAGAGAGAAAAGAGTTCATCAAAGTGTTAGAATTTCAATTAACAAAATAAGTAAATGTATTAATTTCATTAAAGGGTTAGTTCACCCAAAAAAGAAAATAATGTAATTTGTTACTCAACCTCATGTTGTTCCACACCTGTAAGACCTTCGCTCATCTTCGGAACACAAATTAAGATATTTTGATGAAATCCTCCATAGCCAGCAATGACACTGAAAATCTCAAGATCCAAAACGTTGTTAAAAACAAAAGTTCATGTGAGTTCAGTGATTCTATCTTAATATTATAAAGCGACGAGAATACTTTTTGTGCTCCAAAAAAAAAACAAAATAGTGACTTTTCAACAATATAGTAATGGGCCGATTTCAAAACACTGCTTCACAGCTTCACTGAGCCACTGGATTTAATCAAAATATCTTAATTTGTGTTCTGAAGATGAACGAAGGTCTTACGGGAGTAGAATGACATGAGGGTAAATAATTAATTACATTATTTTTAATTTTTAAATGAACTAGCACTTTAATCTCAAACCACTTACCTTTTCAATTCTACCTTTTAAGCGTCACAAACCCTCCCCGGGTAAACGGGTCGTCCTCATCCCCGTTCATATTGACAGAGGGAGGATTGAGGATCTCCTCTGTGTGGATTTTTACACCCTCTGTCACTGCAAGTGGGCCACATACAAACTTCTTGGAGGTAGCTCCCAAAGAGATGCATTCTCTGCCGAACTTGACAGAGACGGAGAAGCTTTTAATGATGTACGACTGCCCCTTCACAAGGGCCGGTGTTTCAGGTACACCTTTTTCCCATCCGTGAGGCCACTAATTGTGCTTTTTTTGTCTGTGGCGACCTGTATTTTGCCACTCACAGTCTCATAACTGGCAGCACAGCAGTTACTGCGGTTCTCCACACAAAGAACACGAGTGGGAGGAGGGCGGGAGTATGGAGAGCTTCCTGATGCCATCCTAAAGGTGAAGCAAAATATTCACAAAATTACTCAATCACATTTAAATAAACTATAATGAAGACCTAGCACAACTCAAAGCTGCTGCTGTGTGGTTCTGCACATAAATATATGAGTCTATATATAATTACTCGCGTTCATGTAAAATTAGTATGCTTACCCCTGTGAGTCATGTCTCACTAGAATGTCTTGGATAAGAAATGTTTGACACTAATTTTCATTTTTCCTTCCTTGTCGCATAGGTGTGTCATTGGTAGAGGCAAGTGCCAAGCTGACACCCCGGAAAGTAACATAAGATAAGGTAACACACCTCCCAGACAAAATTCGGTCATAATATATTTTATTTATTATGTTAATTAATATTATGTTTAATAGTTAATTTAACTTGATTTGAGGTTAAAAAAGTTACTTCAGAAAAATCTACCAAATCCTGTCAGAATATATTTTATTATATTGACATTTCTCACTAAAATTTTAAAAATTAGTAATACAACTTGATTTGAGGTTAGAAAATTACTTCAGAAAAAATCTTTCCTGTCAGAAACCTTACTCCGAGACCAAATCCTGTCAGAATATTTTATAATTTCTTCATAACTTTTAAAAAATAATTAATGTAATTCAAAACAAGTAAAAAAAAATACTGCAGAAAATACACTTTGCTGTCAGAAACGCTACTTTCAGATCAAATTCTCATTAATTGTAAAACATATATCAGCCTGTCTTGTCACTTTCATACAGAACCTATTACTAATTTAATTGGAAGAATTTTAATAGTGAAGTTATAACTTTTACACAGTTTGTATAAAAGTTAAAATTCTCACCTCAGCTGGGTGTTGTAGCTGCTGAATGATGAAATGAGTGGGTGTCAGTGGTCTTGAACTTGACAGCAGTTATCGCCAAGGCCTTAAATGACCAAAACCATCTTTCGGAAAATTTGATTTGAAGCATAATTTATTTTTATGTTTTCCCAGCCAGCAAATGACCGACCTTCAACGTTGAAATGTGGTTGAAGTAACGTCAGTTGATGTTTCAGCAGTGAAATTATCAAATGTAAAATGGTTGAAATAGGTGAAGAAAATCACTTATAAATCAATTCTGAAATAAGCTTGTATACTATACTTAAAAATAGTGTTTAACCATATTATATAATAATAGTAATAATGTATATGAAATAATTATTTTTTTTAAATGTGCCCTATCAGGCATGTTTTGCCACTTCTGTGTCAGTTTGTTGGTACGTCAATATTTCAGAAAATAGAAATTATATGCTTATTTTCATTTTTTTTTTTTGCGGTCTGAAGTAAAGTATATTTACTTCAAAGAAATGATTTAGTGTCTTCGAAAAAGTGTGTCAGCATCTCAAACGTTTTCAGAAGCGGTTGGCTAACTAACTATATTTTGAGCTTGAGCTTGTTTAATGAAAGTTTGGGCTTTTAATCGCGTCTTTATGTGTAGATGAGTTGTTATAATAGTTTTGTAAAGGTTTTGCTGGCAAATTGTTAATGGATGATAGTAAACTAATTTATTTAACCTAAAAATTGCTGTACCTTTTATCGGTGACGTCACTTACATGGAGGGCGAAAATGAACTGAAACTATTTCAAACATGTTTTGATCTTCTATGGTAAACAAATATGGATAAATAATGTTCTGCAATTTCAGGTGTTTTTTTAAGTGATTTACTTAATACAAAGTATAGATAGGATTCTGTTGTGTAATGTTTCTCCATATAATTAGTAATATAAACCTGCATTGGTAGATGCAACTGAATGAGCTGTAAAGTGTAAGTATTAAATGATAATATATTTTGATGTTTGTTTGTTTTTAATATAAACAGCAGTAAAGACAGTGGACAAGTGAAGAGAGAGGAGGGTCTTGGATCACCCAAAGCACAACTACACTATGTGTCCAAGCACTGAACAAGGCTTTTCTCCTTTACATGATAAATGTGTTTAATTTAAGGCAGGGTTTTATTTTTCCTGCATAGTGAACTACTAGGTGGCTGCCTCTGTCAAATCTGATGCTGTCTCCAGCTATTAACTAAACTCAGACAGGCAGTCACATGCTCCAATTCCCCTTTTCCACCAACACGGTTCTGCTCCTGGCCTGTGTCCATCCTCAAACTGTTCCACGAACCTCCACGGCACAAAAAGCAGTTCCAGGACAGAAATATCGGTACCCTCCCTCTTTGACATCCTTCGCCAGTCATCACATTTATAACCACCAGAGTCAAGTCAAGGTCCCTGGTCCACAGCATCAACCATCTTTGTAGGAAGATACTGTATACTGCATTTCTTGATGTATCTTTAAAATTGGCAGTTTTCTTATGGAGTGCAATCCCTCTCTAGACGGACTGAGGTCTATCGGTCTTGCAAAATACTGTCAGACACAGCATATGATGTTCTCAAAAAAAAAAAAATTAAAATACTTAAGAATTTGGACCACAGCAGAGAGAAACCACACACATGAGAGGATCCTCAGTGGAGAAAAACCGCACACATGATTGAAAAGTCTCCTGTTTGAAATCATCACATTTGGTTTCAACATTTGGCATGTGTTGACGCTGTTCTTTTTGTCTTTATTATTAAAAAATAATCTGTTTTATGTGTAGCGTTATTGGATAATTTATTTCTTTATCTATCTATACTTCATAACTTTATGAAATTTATATATAATCAAACATCAAATTCAAACATAACTGAGCAATTCTAAAAAGAAAGAAATGTTAAATATTGAAATATTGATATTGAAAAAATTGAGAGAGCCACTTCAAATCAATCATTTGGCCAATTCATTCAAAAGTCAGATTAATTCAGGAAGAAAACACTTGAAAAATGAACTAATAAAACAGACGGCTATTTTGGTAATTGGTTACAGTTGCACTGATAGTTATGGCTGAATTGCAGTGGATTAGTATAGTGAATTAATTACACAGAAAGCGAGCACCGCAATCCTATAGCTGTAACGTTAGATTAGAGTAAGCTGCACTTTACAATTTATACCCACCATGTTAAGACGAGGAGCACCTGAGGCAATGGCTGAAGGCGCTAAACTTGAAATGCCCACCAAAGCGCCCTTATGTGTGTTCGTATAATTTCATCATGGGAAGACGACTGACGAACACGTACATCTCAGAGACGTCTATTTGATGTGTGTGTTTACGTCTGGAAGATGTATTTTTAGAGTGTTTGCTCATCTGCAATACGTCTATAGGATGTTTCCTGTCAGATGTCAAATAGATGTTTAGAAGATGACTTTAAGATGTTTATGATTTAGAAGATGACTTTAAGATGTTTATGATTTAGAATGAATGTAAAACTGACATCTTAACCCTTAAATGCATGACTGTTTCTCCAATCATTCTTACATATTTGGATCTTTATCGACCCGGATCTATATCTAACACGGAAGGAAGGACTTCTAATCTAATTTTACTAGCACTAAATAAAGTGTATTGCATCGTCGATGTTATAGGTCACTTTTAAAATTGTGTCATATTTTATATCCTGGCCATGGATTCAGTAATCATTGCATCTGTCTTTTAAAGATGTCAGGTAAAAGGCAACTAAGCATCCTCTCATTCACCCTGAGAGGAAAGCTCCCTAAAAAGGCCAGGTTACAGGATGCTGGCCTAGAGAAGGTGACGAAAAGGGTAAGCCCATTAGAGGAGGAGACGGTGAAACAGGTGGAAGAGAAGACAAAAGGAAAAAGGCTTACAATAAACACCAGTCATAATATTTCTCTCTCACACACACACACAAATGAAGAAATGGAAATTGAATAAATAATTTGTATGTGGTTAAATTGAGTTCAGTGGTTGGGTTGGGTTGGGGGGAATGTCACTCTTGCCTGTCTTCAAAACTTGAGAGCCCTGAATAAATAATAGTTTAGCATTCGTCTTGAAAATGAAAACAGATGGATTCGTGCCGAATGAGAAAGGTAGGCTACAGATTCACTTTTAATTAATTAGTTTCATTATGCATCTTATTTAGTTTTATTTCCAATAAATAAATCTGTTTCTCGCCTTGAATATAGCAATAGAGGCTGGAATGGAGTTAAAAAAGAAAAAATTTAAATTGTTTTGGCTTTACGTTTATTTAGCCTGAATAGTCCAAATGTTAATTCTAGTGGTTTTGTTGTATACTTAGTATAGGCTAAGTGGATAGGCAATAATAATATAGGACAGTTTTTTCATAATTTATGTTTACAAACATTATAAACAAATCTATGTAGGCTAGGCTATTTGTAAACATTTTACTTTATTTACAGATAACTTTATTATCATTATTTCTGAATGTAATAATAAAAATGCAACGTGTAGGCCTATGCGACTTAATTTTTGTCCCTCAGGAATATCGTCAGTATTTTTAACCATGCAGCAAACATTAAAATGTACTGAAAAAAATACTTTAATTTATAAACCATTGTTTTTCCTTTCATTTAATAGGTTTACATTTGGACAGAATCTTGTATAAAAGATAATTGTAGGCCTATTGGCAAAGACGGCAAATACACTCTCTTTGTTTTTTACTAAATTATTATTATTATTATTATTTTTCTAATAAAACTGGTTTTGGAATGTTTATAATACGAAGGAACGCTGGAACAAAAACGTTAAAATACCGATTCTGCTCGGAGTGGAATGATTGATTATTTATTTTTATTTTTTTTAAGCCCTGGTCTAGACTGTAGAGAGAAAATATTCTGAGAAATGAGACTATAAGAGAGGAAGGATGCTCTCCCTTCACTGTCACACTGTCACTCTGTATGACTGCTGGCCTTTTTACTGTGAGAAAATAACTCAGAGTGTAACGTGCCATGTGGGATGAACACTCACAATGAGGAGAAATGCAGGAATACAGACTTTAAATACACAGAAACCAGAGGGCTGTTTCATAAAAGACTCTAAGAAAATTGAGGATTAAACTCCAAACCTGACTTGAATTAACCTAACAAATGAGTTTGGGCTAAAACGGTTTCATAAAAGGTAATTGAAGTTCACGCAGTCCCGCTAATTCGATCCAGGTTTACCTAGTCAAGATAATTTCACATGCACGCTTTTCTTAAGCAGCCCTAGAGGTCGATCATGGATCAAATCGATTCACCACAGGAAACATTTTGTGCTATTTTATGCGTTTGAGACATGGTGTTTTCCTCAGTGCATAACTTACTTTTCACAAATTTATTCTCCATCTGTAAATGTTAGAAAGTAATGCAAATATTTCCATTTTGCTGCTAAACTTCACAGTGAACGAGCGCTGCTGCGCTAAACAGACGGGACGCAATAGATGCACAATAATTCTAAAATATACATTTTGCTAAAATATTTGATGTTGGACATTAAATGTAACTTATTTACAATTTTAATCCTACAAGCAAGTACAAATACAAGAGTTTAGAATCTAGTCTGTGCATATTTATTTAAATTTTTAATTTTGTGATTTTAATTTCTGCTCTTCTAATAACCACAAAGAGTACTACAGCTGCCAAACAAAACCAGAGAGAAATGTATTCATATATTTTAAAACAATTAAATATTAGACACAAAACATTTAGCCAGTAAGAAGGGAAAACCTGTAGGTTTTACACACACACACACACACACACACACACATATATATAATTCAGGTTGATTAGGACACTTTTTCACAGTCATTTCAATAGCAAAAAAGTGTCACAATCAACCTGAATTCACTATATATTATATATATATATATATAATCTTGTACTCTTCTGTGCTAAAAATAAGTCTCTGACAGTTCTCTCCCAAGTGCTTCCATTGTTGTCAGTTTTAAAGGTGCCCTCGAATGAAAAATTGAATTTATCTTGGCATAGTTGAATAACAAGAGTTCAGTACATGGAAATGACATACAGTGAGTCTCAAACTCCATTGTTTCCTCCTTCTTATATAAATCTCATTTGTTTAAAAGACCTCAGAAGAACAGGTGAATCTCAACATAACACCGACTGTTACGTAACAGTCGGGGTGTACGCCCCAATATTTGCATATGCCCGCCCATGTTCCCAACATTATGAAAGGCATTAGACAAGGGCAGCCAGTATTAATAATTGTGTCATTCATCAAAATATTGAAAAGTTCTCACTCCAAAAAACATGGTGATTTGTCTATAATGTTTTAAATATAATAAATATATAAAAAGGCATCAGAATATTTTATAGCAGTCGTCTACTTCAGTACATGAAGGTTCACTTTTATGTTCTTTCACTTCATAATCCTCATTTTGAATTACTTTAATAAAATTAACTATTTTTGTAATTTCAGAGCTGATGGAAGTGAAGGAGGAGAGTGAAGAACTGAGTGAAGTGGAGGAGAAACATCATGATAAACCTGCAGAAAAACCTTTGAGTCGCTCAAAGACTAAAAAGACATTTTTTAAAGAAAAGAGCCAAGAAATCTACAACCTGCACTCAGTGTGGAAAGAGTTTCTCAACCAAAAAAAAAGTCTTGATGTTCACATGAGAATTCATACAGGAGAGAAGCTGTTCGCATGTAATCAATGTGACAAAACGTTTCTCTCGGCATCAGCCCTGAAGAGACACCTGACAGTTCATACAAAGGAGAAGCCACATTCATGTTCTGTGTGTGGAAAGAGTTTTTCACTGCTGTATAGTTTACAAGAACATGAGAACATTCATACTAATAGAGTACATGTGAGAGTACATGAGAGAGTACATGTGCTTTGAGTGCGAGAAGACTTTTACTACAGCAAACAGTTTAAAACTGCACCAGATAATTCACAATGGAGAAACACCTTACAAGTGTTCACACTCTCCCGGGCGGGCGTGAGTAGGCTACAGGATGGGAGGAAAAAAAACTGAAAAAAAAATCATTAAACTACTGTCATAAAAAGTTATAGTTTTATATATACATAACTCCTGAATAAAAATTAAAATGTGTTTGGATTGATTTTTTTTTTTAAAAAGTTTTGAACAAATTTGGTTTGTCGATAGTGCAAATGCAGGTGATAAGCGGTTTTATTAAGCGAGTCATTGAATCATTCATTCACGATTCGTTCAAACGGCCGATTCATCAAGAATGAGACAGATGTTTGTGAATGGGTCATTGAATCTTTGACTCAAACGATCTGTTCAAAACACTGAATCATTCAAAACACAACTGAGTGTTGCTATGAGATGTTGTGATCTTTTTTTGGATTCATCGGATCTATTTTCGCTACTAAAATAGAACAAAACAGTTATTATTTCATCTAAACTGTAACTGACTTAATATTATTAACTTGTTTGATGAACTGTCATATCAGTGTCACATTTTCAATAGCGAGGTGATGGTCAATTGTCAGCTCTCTTGATCGTCAGGTCGTGTGATGTATGTTGCTGAACTGTATTCAAATGCAAATGTTATAAATATAAAAACACCACATTTTGAAATTGAACTGCATTATGTCAATTTAGATTATTTGTGTGTGCTGCGCTCATAGACTTTAGAAAACGGCGCTCATTTGTTTGATTTCTCCTTGAGAAGCTGTGCAAGCCTCAAAAGTTTAAAGGTGCTAAAGGATGTTTTGTTTTATACATTTTTGCAATATTACTTGAAACTGTCTTTGCTAACTGATAAAAGACTATTTATTAGGTGCACTGAAAGTAATAATATTAATATACATCATCTGTGCACGAGGTAGGGCCTTAAAAACATCAGCCAATTGTTTACGCGATCATCGCGTAAATGATTGGCCCTCTGGCTTGTCAATCACTGCCGTGACGTTCCTTGTGAGAGACGAGCGCGGCTGCACGCTCCAGTAACTTTCCACACTCCACAGGTGCCGCATGCAGTGTTTTTGTCAGGAGACAGGAGTAACAACTGCAGATTATGAGTTACCTGCGGTGAGTCCAACATCCAAAAAACACGACACAGCGAGTGCCGGTGGTAAACACTCGTGTTCCAATACGAGTGTTTACGAGTTTTGGGAGGCGTTCCCTCGAAATGATGGTAAACACTCATGTATCAATACTCGTGCACGCATTTTGGGAGGCGTTCCTTTGAAATGAGCTGTGAAGGAGGGGGTTCTTCTTACGCATGCACTCATTTCAAAAACTCAGTAACAGTCTTTGGATTCTCAGTCGATGAAAAAATCCTCTCTATCACCTTTAAGGTCTTTGCATCCTAACTGAGTTCGAAACTGTCCTATTCGTTTTTTCATATTCATCATTTGGTGGCTCTCAATTGTCAAAAACACGGGGTGTAAATGTTCACCCACTCTCACACAAAAATAAAAAACTGCATTTAAATTGACTCACGACATAGCTCTCCATTCAGTCTAGTCTCTTGCCAAGTTCACTTGTGCCAGCTCTCGCTAGTCTTTTATCAATCTAGATTTACATAGGCCTTCACTACAAAACCCCAACAGTCTTTTTAAAGACTAAACCCACAAACATTGTTTTTAAAGATTAGATCAAATCTCAGCCCTAGCCAGTATCTGCTAGGCAGTAGCTACACTTAGCTAAAACTACCCACGCGACTAAAGGCCAGAACACACCAAGCCGACGCCGATGAACGACGAAAAGCAAACTGCAGGGTTGGCTCACGTCGGTAGCGTCTGTGTCTAATGTTGGTTTGGAGGCATCGTATGTAGCGGAATCACTCAAAAGAATCACTCAACTGGGTAAACCGCATACAATTGCCAGACTCTCATTTTGCCGGCAGCGCAAGACGTGCAGAATAATGATAGGCGATAGTGCAGCAGCCAAACTCATTGCAATACCCCTGTCCAATGACACTGTCGCTAGGAGAATTGTAGACATGTCCAATTATATCAGAGAGCAATAGAGTTTGTAAAAAAGAGTCCTTACTACACGCTACAGCTGGACGAATCCACTGATATTGCTGGGCAGGCACAGCTCCTCACCTATGTCAGGTATCTGCGGGACAAGGTGATTGAGGAGGATGTCCTGTTTTGCCAGCCTCTTCATTTTCAATGTCCTTGATATTTTTATCCGTGAAAATGGTTTGGCTTGGGACCGATGCGTTAGCCTATGCATGGATGGTGCGCAGGCAGGAGATGGGGTCAGGGCACGAACAGTTGCTTCTGCACACTGAAGTTCGCTGGCTCTCCAGGGGGCGGGTGTTACAGCGGTTGTATGAGCTGTGAGAGGAGGTGAAGTGGTATTTGACAGAAATCAAATCAGATCTGGTGAAGCATCTGGATGACACTATGTGGCTTGCGTCTCTCTCCTATTTGGTCGATATATTTGACAGCTTGAATGGCCTCAACCTGTCTTTGCAAGGGCGCGAAACTCATATTTTGCACCTTGCAGACAAAGTGCACGCCTTTACACAAAAACTAGACCTCTGGCATGGCCGCATCAGTCGAGGGAACTGCGACATGTTCCCCAGCCTTACAGACTTTATCACTGATGCAGGCACGTCACACGATTTCTCCTCCCTATTTCAATCAGCGTCTGAGCACCTGTCAGCAATGAGAAAACAATTTGTGACATACTTTAAAGAGGATTATCGCTCTTTTGTGTGGGTTCGAGATCCGTTTGTGTGCGCAGCAAACAAGCTATCAATTGATATGCAGGGACAACTTATTGAGCTGAAAACTGACAGTAGACTGAAGGAACTCTTTAGCCCCAACTGCAATGAACCAGCTTTGGGGGGGCCCAGCTTGCAAAAGGTTGAGAACCCCTGTTGTATGGGGTATCCGGGGTTTGTCTTTTTTTGAATGGTTTGAGATGGTCATTGTTGATTTTGGGGGGAAAAAATCCCTTTTCGTCCCTTAAATCTGCGCTTTTTTCTTGTAAATGGACAATTTCATAAGGTCCCAACAACCTGTGTTCAAACTTGCTTCATCTGCTGGGCCCTTATGTTTTTTCACAGGACCTTCTGGCCTACAAAAAATGGTGCCTGATTTGCCACCCTCTTTTTTTTTTTTTTTTTTTTTTTTTTTACAATGTTGTCCATTTTCTTCTTCAGAGAAATGGCATTGTCCTCTGCTAACACAGATTACACAGTGCTGTTGATATTTTCAGAAACAACATTGAAGATTGAAATTATTAACTTCTAAATGATACTACATGATATTTATATGAAACAATGTAAATTACCTCATACGTCTCTGGCACCTCACAAGAATATCGGGCCTCTGTGCCAAACATTAAAGGTGCCCTAGAGTTGAAAATTGAATTTACCTCAGCATAGTTAAGTAATTAGAGTTCAGTACATGGAAATGACATACAGTGAGTCTCAAACTCCATTGTTTCCTCCTTCTTATGTAAATTTGATTTGTGCAAAAGATCACTGAAGAACAGGCAAATCTCAACATAACACCGACTGTGACGCAACAGTCGGGATCATTAATATGTACGCCCCCAACTTTTGCACATGCCAGCCCAAGTTCAAGGCATTAGACAAGCCAGTATTAACATCTGGATGTGCACAGCTGAATCAACAGACTTTATGCAGGTAAGCAAGCAAGCAGGAGCCATTGTGTGGGTGGCCAAACACACACAATTGCTAGTGTCATTAGGGGCACTGCAGTGCTCTCTGGTATAGGAGCATGCACTGGGCGGAGTTCAAGGACTGAAGCTGACTCTGACACTGGAATGGATTCAGGGGCTGGTAAAGGCTTTAACCAGAAGTGGTGGTGGCCTCAAAATAGAGAACTGTGTTTTATAAACCTAAAACTGTCAAACATCTGTCCTAAATTCATTAAAGGGGCTATATGTAAGATCTTTACTTTAATAAAGCATAAAAATACCCCAATATGTTAGCAGATATTTAGGAAACATGTTAAGTTCACCTACTTGTTTCTCAGAAAAACAATGCTGCAGCCAGATATTCTACTTTGAAATGTGCGTTCCGTGTTGGAATGTCTGTCTTTGTTTTGGTCTGTGTGAAACCGTGTGCAGCAGCTTATCCAATAGTATTTCGACATAACAGGTTGCCAGTTGGCGGAAAACACCGCATATTGCAGCCATGTAGTCGTATTCAAGCGTTTACATGGTAATTTTTTGCTGTTAGATCGGATTAGAAAAGGAATAAACCACCCCTTCCAATCCGATTGAAATTTCATTTGGATCGAGCTCAATCGGATCGATTAAGGCGTTTGCATGAACGTTTTTCAATCTGATTACAAGTGGATTATTTGGGTGCATGTAAACGTAGCCATTGTCACTTGCGCTCCCTCTTGATGCGTATCCTTGGCCACCCGCTTCTCTGAACAAGGGGGCGGGGCAAACAATATTTTGAATTTGGACTGCAATACCTATTTCAACCACTGGGTGTCATTTCCTATATAAAGCCCCTTTAAACTACTCTGAATTAATTGTTACAAGAAAACCAGGAATATTACACATTGTAAGATTGTAGCAGTTTCTCTTGATGTAATGTTTCATTGTGAAGGGTGGAGAAGCATCACATTTTATATTAAGGGTGTGATCTTTGTTCGACCATGACAAGGCCTGTTGTGAGTGGAACCTGTCCTGTTAAACCGTTGTATGGGCTTGGCCACCGTGCTGCAGCTCAGTTTCAGGGTCTTGGCAAACTTATAGCCTGCACCATCTTTATGTAGAGCAACAGTTGTTTTTTTCAGATCCTCAGAGAGTTCTTTGCCATGAGATACTATGTTGAACTTCCAGTGACCAGTATGAGAGAGTGAGAGAGATAACACCAAATTTTAACACCAACCTGCTCCCCATTCACACCTGAGACCTTGTAACATTAACGAGTCACATGACACCGGGGAGAGAAAGTGGCTAATTGAGCCCACTCACTTTTGTTATTTTTTGCTTTGGACTTCTTCACAGGACAGTGCTGTTTCTCAATGTGCTTCCAGATTCAAAATGCCTCACCGGTGAGGCCGAACTATACACACACACATTTTTGTCTATATTGCTTTTCTGTTTCTTCTTGTATAATACACTCTGGGTTGGCATTTATTCTTTGTATTTGTGGTTATTTGTTATAACCTCACTCAGTCAAACAGTTTTAGGAGGGAAAAGAACAAACTTTATTTGTGTAGCCTGCCTTATTTAGGCAGAGTGTTACAATCTTCACTGCATGTATATTTATAACCAAACAAACTATAAAACAACAGTTCTTCCTATATTTGTTTACATTTTAAAAATATTAAACATATGTGGTTCAGGCAATATATGCATATAGTCTGCAAATATAAAACAACCCTAACTCTTTTTGTTAGATATCAGTATTAATTACCAAATAGCTATTACAAAAGTATAAGCAAAAAGTATAAGAAGATAAAATAAAAAATAAAGCAAATGATTCAGTCAAACATACAAAGTCAGCGCTCTGGTAGGCTACAACAGTGAACTATAACTCCTAAGTATATAAAGTTATGATATTTCACTTTTAGTTCAACAAATTATAGATTTATGAGACCAAAGATCACCCGTTAGATATACAAAAGATGAATTATATTATGTTCAACCACTACAGAGACATCAGAGTCAACGGCAAACATCAGAAGGAGTAGCCAAGGTAAGGATGCTCTCAGCGGGGTACGTGAGCGCTGAGCACCAGGTGATCATCTGGATCTCACAACTCCAAATAGGCTCTACTTTTATCAATAAACCACAAATTTGTAAAAAAAACAGTACACTCTTGCCTGAAAACTCTTAAAACTACATATCATGACATAATAACAGTAGTATGTTTGAATTACTTGGGTTTTCTCCTCTGCTACTAACACTTGCTGGTTAGTACGCAATGCATTCTGGGATACCTGGCTGTCTCAAGTCCGCACAAGTCACCTCTCTATGTATTCGTGATAAAAAGGGTGTATCAAGAACACAACCAGAGATTTGAACTGTACTTGGCTAGATGTGAATTTTGAACTGGAACAGTACTTGGACGGCGACTGATGACATTTCACAAGAACACAGACAAGAGCACATATTGAGAAATGGATAACTATGAATAAATGAATGAATGAGGCATTTATATAGCACTTTACTATGTACTACTGTACACCCTAAATGCTTCGCAATCACATCAGGGGTCTCTCCTTATCCACAACCTGGATAATTCAACAGCAGACAGTGCAACAGCGCCAACTATAGGTGGAGAGGAGAGATTTGGTGTGTGTCTTAGAAGAGACGTTGTTTCTCAGCACAAAGATGAACTACTTATGATTTCAGACTGTGGTGATGTGGTTTCTCCACTGCATGGATCTTCATGTGTATCTTCAGGTGGTTTTTAATAGTGAAACTCTTTTTACACTGATCACACGTGTGTGGCTTCTCTCCAGAGTGGATCCTCTCATGTGTTTTTAGAGATGAAGACTGACTGAATCTCTTGTCACAGTGTGAACACTTGTAAGGTTTTTCTCCAGTGTGAATTCTCATGTGTATCTTCAGGTGATTTTTAATAGTGAAACGTTTTCCACACTGATCACACGTGTGCAGCTTCTCTCCAGTGTAGATCTTCTTGTGTTGTTTCAGATTTGCTAACTGATTGAATCTCTTGTCACAGTGTGAACACTTGTAAGGTTTTTCTCCAGTGTGGATCTTCTCATGTGTTTTTAGAGATGATGACTGACTGAATCTGTTGTCACAGTGTGAACACTTGTAAGGTTTTTCTCCAGTGTGGATCTTCTCATGTGTTTTCAGAGATGATGACTGACTGAATCTGTTGTCACAGTGTGAACACTTGTAAGGTTTTTCTCCAGTGTGGATCCTCTCATGTGTTTTCAGAGATGATGACTGACTGAATCTGTTGTCACAGTGTGAACACTTGTAAGGTTTTTCTCCAGTGTGAATTCTCACGTGTATCTTCAGGTGTCTTTTAATAGTGAAACTCTTTCCACACTGATCACACGTGTGCAGCTTCTCTCCAGTGTGGACCCTCTCATGTGATTTCAGAGATGATGAACGACTGAATCTCTTGTCACAGTATGAACACTTGTAAGATGTTTCTCCAGTGTGGATCCTCTCATGTGTTTTCAGATTTGATGACTGACTGAATCTGTTGTCACAGTGTGAACACTTGTAAGGTTTCTCTCCAGTGTGAATTCTCATGTGTATCTTCAGGTTACTTTTAATAGTGAAACTCTTTCCACACTGATCACACGTGTACGGCTTCTCTCTGCTGTGGATCCTCTCGTGTTTTTTCAGAGATGATGAATCACTGAATCTCTTGTCACATTGTGAACACTTGTATGGTTTTTCTCCAGTGTGAATTCTCTGGTGCAGTTTTAATTGGTTTGCTGTAATAAAAGTCTTCTCACACTCAAAGCACATGTACTCTCTCACACCAGTGTGTATTTTCTCATGTTCTTTTAAATATTGCAGCTGTGAAAAACTCTTTCCACACACAGAACATGAATGTGGCTTCTCTTTTGTATGAACTGTCAGGTGTCTCTTCAGGGTTGATGACTCTAGAAATGTTTTGTCACATTGATCACATGTGTGTAGCTTCTCTCCAGTGTGGATCCTCCTGTGTTTTTTAAGGTTTGTTGATTGACTGAAACTCTCCCCACATTGATCACATGTGAACGGCTTCTCTCCAGTGTGAACTCTCATGTGATCCTTAAGATTTCCTTTTTGTGTGTAACTCTTCCCACATTGATCACATGTGAACGATCTCTCTCCGGTGTGAATTTTCATGTGTTCTTTAAGGCTTGATGATCGTGAGAAACTCTTCCCACACTGATCACATGTGAACGGCTTCTCTCCTGTATGAACTCTCATGTGAACCTTAAGATGTTGTTTGGTTGAGAAACTCTTTCCACACTGATCACATGTGTGTGGTTTCTCTCCAGTGTGAACTTTCATGTGTTCTTTAAGGCTTGATGATTGACTGAAACTCTTCCTGCACTGTTCACATGTGAATGGCTTCTCTCCTGTATGAACTCTCATGTGAATCTTAAGATGTTGTTTGGTTGAGAAACTCTTTCCACACTGAGTGCAGGTGAAAGATTTCTTGGCTCTTTTCTTTAGAGATGTCTTTAGTTCTTCACTCTCATAGCTTTCTTC
This sequence comes from Chanodichthys erythropterus, assembly GCF_024489055.1. Classification (NCBI taxonomy): domain Eukaryota; kingdom Metazoa; phylum Chordata; class Actinopteri; order Cypriniformes; family Xenocyprididae; genus Chanodichthys; species Chanodichthys erythropterus. The sequence continues at coordinate 65,978,054 of NC_090223.1, forward strand.
TATCAGGTCTGAAATGAGAGAAAAAAAGTAATTTAACTCTCTGAGGTCTGAAAACGCGCTGGCGCGTTTTGCAGGGTTTTTTTCACATTGCAGCAAAACAGACTTAAAATACTTTTTGTTTCTTTAGCGCCCTCCGGCTGCAGTATGAATTAAAAACTCCATTCATGGAATAGCCTCTTCTTCTTTTAGATGAATCTGTGGACTAAAAATGCACAGAGAGCGCCCTCCGGCTGCAGTATGAATTGCAAACACCAGTGCTCATAGTGATGACAATGAATATTAAATAAATATAACTCCTCTGTATAGAAAATTGACATAAACATATGAGAATCCAATATTTCTCCAAATGTGCATGCTTTTAAACTAAAAGCCTATATTCAGACTCGCACAGATAAACAAGGAAAAAAGTTTGGTCAAGGTGTGTCCTGTGCTCTTTCTCTTTCTATCCAAGTGGTGCTTTCTTGTTTTATTGCAAAGTGTTTGATCTCAGCTTTTGTTTTAGCAGGAAAATCAAGTCTTAGATATTTTTTATATTTAAAACATTAGAGCATTTTTGTTATTTATATTTTTAAAAATATCACGTCATCAAGTTCTACAGACTTGTCTGTAGAAAGTTCTCATGCTCAAAGTCTAGACTGACTGCATCTTTAAATGTGTTATTATCAGTGTCCTACACGATTCACTCAACCCTGTTACTTCTGACATGATTTTCCTCCTTTCAAAACAGGGATTTCTTAAAACTATGAGACCCAGGAAGTGACATCATCTGGGCTCTTTCTAGAAAGTCTCAGTTTTTATAAAAATTAATGACAGCATTCATCAACTCTGTTACCAAAGTTACTGTAAGAAAAGATTTTGCTCAAGTTACACTCACAACCCTGTCAGGCATTCTGGAAAGTTCATTTACTTCATAAATTTTGGTGTTTACAGTTTATTCCTAAAATAACAGTGTTTAAAACTACATTGAAAATGGCTAAATTCTGGAAACACTCCTGCAAATTGAGAACCAGATATGAAACAAATGTAAAATATTTAGTTTGATCTGATGTTGACAATCAATATGAAGGTTTCTCAAACTGAGTATTAAAAGGTGCACAGCTAATGGGCACCATTACAATTTTAAATACCAATAACATTGATTAATTACCATTACAATAATCTCACTTAAAGGTGCCATAGAACTGAAAATCGAATTTACCTTGACAGTTGAATAATAGTTTAGTACATGGAAATGACATACAGTGAGTCTCAAACTCCATTGTTTCCTCCTTCTTATGTAAATCTCATTTGTTTAAAAGACCTCAGAAGAACAGGCGAATCTCAACAGCTGAATCATCAGACTAGGTAAGCAAGCAAGAACAATAGCGGAAAATGGCAGATGGAGCAATAATAACTGACATAATCCATGATATATTTTTAGTGATATTTGTGAATTGTCTTTCTAAATGTTTTGTTAGCATTTTGCTAATGTACTGTTAAATGTGGTTAAAGTTACCATAGTTTCTTACTGTATTCACGGAGACAAGACTGTCGTTATTTTCATTTTTAAACACTTGCAGCCTGTATAATGTATAAACACAACTTCATTCTTTATAAATCTCTCCAACAGTGTGTAACGTTAGCTTTAGCCACGGAGCACAGCCTCAAACTCATTCAGAAACAAATGTAAACTTCCAAATAAATACTATACTTATGCGATTAGACATGTTGCATGACGAACACTTTGTAAAGATCCACTTTGAGGGTTATATTAGCTGCGTGAACTTTGTTTATGCTGTTTAAGGCAAGCGTGAGCTCCAAGGGCCCGCAGCATGAATAGGTGCATAGTTAATGATGCCCCAAAATAGGCAGTTAAAAAATTAATTTAAAAAAATCTATGGGGTATTTTGAACTGAAACTTCACAGACACATTCAGGGGACACCTTAGACTTATATTACATCTTGTAAAAAAACGTTCAATGGTACCTTTAAAAATTAACATTATGTATCATTTCATAGTTTAACTGTTTCTCTAAATGTGAAGAAGAATTTTATGTTTTAAATTACTTTTTGGAAAACAAAAAGTTTTAATGTAACATCAACATTTAGTGTAACAGATTCTTTTTCAATTAATTATTTTTTTATGCTATATTATCCACTTTTTGTATTTCACCCATAAACTAAGCACATTAAGAATTAAATTGGTCTATCGTAAATTAACTGATGCTAATTCAGAACTTCATTCTGTTTCTCCATTACTACGTTTCTGGATATCTGTCAACATTTTAAAGAACTGTAAGAAAACAGTTGAAAGTACAAAAACAAAAATAATTGTTTATGTTAGAGGTCCACAAATCCCCTCAGTCTGTTGAAAATGAAATGAGCTTTAAGTGTCAATTTACAGCAGATCTGAAGACATCAGCATAATAAATGAGGTGAAAACAGGAACTATTGACATGAAATAAAGAGTGTTTTCAGCAGTTTCTCTGTTAATATTGATGATCCTCAGACTATCAACACTCATTCAACAAGACATTCAGACCATTAGCAGATCATCTCACTTTATTCTGAGTGTTTGATGATAGAAACACATTGACAGTGTACAAATTGTGAATAAAAAAGGAATGCAATAATTTACAAATCTCAAACTTATATTTTATTCACAATAGAATATAGATAACATATCAAATGTTGAAGGTGAGACATTTTGAAATGACATGCCAAATATTGGCTCATTTTGGATTTATTTAAAGCTACACATTCCAAAAAATTTGGGACAGGTAGCAGTAAGAGGCCGGAAAAGTTAAATGTATACATATAAGGAACATCTGGAGGACCAATTTGCAACTTATTAGGTCAATTGGCAACATGATTGGGTATAAAAAGAGCCTCTCAGAGTGGCAGTGTCTCTCAGAAGTCAAAATGGGCAGAGGATCACCAATCAGAGAAAAATAGCAGAGTTTGAAGTTATAATAGGGCATAATATCATCCAAAGATTCAGGAACAATCTCTGTGCGTAAGGGTCAAGGCCAGAAAACCATATCCCGTGATCTTCGGGCCCTTAGACAGCACTGCATCACATACAGGAATGCTACTGTAATGGAAATCACAACATGGGCTCAGGAATACTTCCAGAAAACATTGTCGTGAACACAATCCACCGTACCATTCGCCTGTGCCGGCTAAAACTCTATAGGTCAAAAAAGAAGCCATATCTAAACATGATCCAGAAGCGCAGGCGTTTTTTTCTGGGCCAAGGCTCATTTAAAATGGACTGTGGCAAAGTGGAAAACTGTTCTGTGGTCAGACGAATCAAAATTTGAAGTTCTTTGGAAAACTGGGACGCCATGTCATCCGGACTAAAGAGGACAAGGACAACCCAAGTTGTTATCAGCGCTCAGTTCAGAAGCCTGCATCTCTGATGGTATGGGGTTGCATGAGTGCGTGTGGCATGGGCAGCTTACACATCTGGAAAGGCACCATCAATGCTGAAAGGTATATCCAAGTTCTAGAACAACATATGCTCCCATCTAGATGTAGTCTCTTTCAGGGAAGACCTTGCATTTTCCAACATGACAATGCCAGACCACATACTGCATCAATTACAACATCATGGCTGCGTAGGAGGAGGATCCGGGTACTGAAATGGCCAGCCTGCTGTCCAGATCTTTCACCCATAGAAAACATTTGGTGCATCATAAAGAGGAAGATGCGACAAATAAGACCTAAGACAGTTGAGCAACTAGAAGCCTGTATTAGACAAGAATGGGACAACATTCCTATTCCTAAACTTGAGTAACTTGTCTCCTCAGTCCTCAGACGTTTGCAGACTGTTATAAAAAGAAGAGGGGATGCCACACAGTGGTAAATATGGCCTTGTCCCAACTTTTTTGAGATGTGATGCCGCCATGAAATTTAAAATCAACAAATTTTTCCCTTAAAATGATACATTTTCTCAGTTTAAACATTTGATGTCATCTATGTTGTATTCTGAATAAAATGTTGAAATTTGAAACTTCCACATCATTGCATTCTGTTTTTATTCACAATTTGTTCAGTGTCCCAGCTTTTTTGTAATTGGGTTTGTATATTTTATAGTTTTAAAATATTTTGAAGGACAAAAAAATTATCTTTATTGGCTTTATTTCAAGTCAACTGTTACTTTGCACAAGCCCCTATGCGCTCACACACTTGGCACAGCCCTTGTCATTAATTAATATGAATTAATATGATTAGCCTTTTGCTTGACTACCTTATCAAACGCTAATAATGTGATGCTAGTGTTACACATACCATTCCTGTTCTTCAACTCAGACAGAATCAGACAGCTGCCTTCTAACAATCAGTATCCAAACGCTCACCCTTATGAAACTCAACCATGATTTTTGTAGTAACCATGATTTTATAGTAAAACTATGGTTTTACTACAATAACCATAGTTTAAATATAGTTCCCTTTCAAGGGCACTTGTGCTGCATAAATTGCTATAGGAACGCCTCTGGGTGATGTCGTCATGAAGCACATATGCAATCTGTCCAATCAGGAGACAGAACGTCATAGGCACGTGACGTCACTGACCAGGAACCATAAAGCCAGCCCGAAAACACTGTCATTCAGCTTCTGTGTCTTCAGCAAGCACTCCGTCTGATCTGTCTGTCTTATTTACCTTTGTCTGTCTACTTTGAAAAGTATTACCATGGCGAGCGAGCAGCTATACAGGAAGTGCGTGCACCCTTGTCCGCGTTTTATCCCGGATGGGGACTCGCTTGAAATGTGTGTTGTTTGCATGGGAGTGCACCATGCCCACGCAGCTCTCAAAGGGGGCTGCTTGTGTGCATTGTGATCAGCTGCCGCTGAGAATGCTGCGCTCCCGCCAAGCTCTCTTCAAGGAGAGTGGCTCGGTTCGTGTTCCCCAGGGCTCGGGTCCTGCTTCTGTCGAGGCAGGGCGGCGCCTTATGTCTTGGGGTTCGCAGATGGATGTATCAGAGGGGTTAGAGATGGGCCATGCCTTATCTCTGCCTTCAACTGGTGCATCTGGCAGTGTATCCATCCGGGAGGCCGGAAGCACGCTTTGCGGTTTCTTCCGCTCCGGGGGATATGGTCACGTTAATGGCGTCTAGTTCTGAGGAGCTGGATGTTGTTAGCGTGGCCACGGGAGAGTCTGAGGATTCGTCACTTCAGTCTCCCGCGAGCGAGGAGCTCATGGAGGTGCTTTCTCGTGCTGTGGCCAAGTTGAGCATCGATTGGCCGGCCGAAAAGCAAGAGCAGACGGTGAGAAGCAAGCTTGACGAACGCTTCTTGCCATCCAGGTCTGCTCAGCCTCCACGTCGGGCGCTACCATTTTTCCCGACCTCCACACTGAGGTGTCGAGGTCGTGGAAGAAGCCGGTATCTACCCGTGTCTACACACCTCAGACCTCCATTTACAGCAATGTGGCTGGAATGAGGAGACACAGGTATGGGGCGATGCCAAGAGCGGAAGAGACACTTGCGGGCCATCTCTCTCCGCACGCGGCCAAATCCCTTTGGCTGCCGGGCAAAGCTGCAGAAGCCGAGTACGAGCTCCCCGCAATACAGACAACACCTGAAGCAGAGTGTTGCTACCCGTGCTCCCCCTCCGAGGAGTTGGGATCTGAGGGCCGTCATTCCTGCCAAGAGGGCTTCGTCTAAGAGATCCTGACGTCAGAGGGGCGGTCAGGATCCTGAGGGTGGTCCCCTCCGGAGACAAACAGTGTTCACCTCATCATACGGTGCCCTTAGTAGATTTTTTGTCAGAGTGGAAAAATCTGTCAAAAGTATCTCAGTGGGTCCTGCGAACTATAGAAAAGGGGTATGCGATTCAGTTCAGAACATGCCCACCCCGATTCAACGGGGTTCTAGCCACAGTGGTAGACCCCGAGCAGGCTCTGGTGCTGGCACAAGAGGTTCAGACGCTCTTGCGAAAGGAGGCTATAGAGAGGGTCCCTCCTCCCAGCAGGGAGTCAGGCTTTTACAGCCGTTACTTCATTGTGCCAAAGAAAGATGGAGGATTACATCCGATTTTAGATCTACGACAATTGAATCGAACAGTAGCAAGTAGGGCTGGACGATTAATCGAAAAGTAATCGAAACCGAAATTCAGAACCTCTAACCGACGTAATTTTCCTGTGACGGTTATTTCGTTTTTTTAATCCTGTTAATACTTCCCCCTTAAAAACATAACTGCGTGTGTAGCCACGTGACTCCGCCCAGTCCAGTCAGTGGCATAAAAGCAAAACACGGAGGTGAACGCCGGTTCAACACATAGTGATGGCGCGCAAGCGGTGAGCCTTGCGTCTTGACTAAACTTTGTCAGATGTATTTGTTTTATGGTTTGGACATTCAAGCGATTAGACGATCGGATGTGTATTATTATATCGAGCTACCGCGCTTGCATAGATATATACATATATCTATGCCGCGCTCACGCAGCTGCATGTGGCACGAACACTCACACAAACAGCTGCGCAAAAAGTGAAGATCGCGCACACACAGAGGAACGCAAAAACTTGTCAGCGCTGTCCTGTGATTTATCACTAAAATAGCTTAGAAACTCAAAAGTTATAGCATCTATTTTTTTTCTACTTTTGAAGGAACTATTTACAACCCACAGCTTCACAATTACTAGAGAGATGGTATGACTAATTCACACACGCAATCACTACTGGTACTGTGGTAATTTATCTTTATCTGATTTACAATGAGCAGAAACCTGTAAGAAATGTTACAAACCATAGATAAAATAACTGCTGATAGTGAGCTATGATGTCAGATCACTCTTTCAACAGGAAAAAAAAAAATCCCACCTTAATAGTCAATCATAGGCTATTTACAGTACAAACCTTGTCAGTGAACTATGAGGGCAAAAAAAATAAAAAAAAATCGTTCATTAATCGTAATCGAGGTAAAATGTTCTCCCCCGGTTCTCCCCTTCGGCCTAGCCTTGTCACCCCAAACTTTTACCAAGTGTGTAGATGCGGCGCTGACGCCCTTGCGCATTCAGGGCATCCACATTCTCAACTACATAGACGATTGGTTGATTCTCGCTCAATCAGAGCAGATGGCGGTTCAACATCGAGGTGTTGTTCTAACTCATATGGAAAAGTTGGGGTTGAGACTAAACGCAAAGTAAAGTGTGCTTTCTCCTGCACAGAGAACCACTTATCTTGGCGTGGTATGGGATTCGGTTTATTCGGTGAAAGTCAGTTTATCTCCGGCTCGAATATCATCAATCCTCAATACTGTCTCGGACATAAGGCAAGGCCAGTCACTCAGTGTAAAACAGTTCCAGAGACTGTTAGGTCTGATGTCAGCAGCGTCCAACGTTATACCTTGCGGCCTGCTGTACATGAGACCACTGAAGTGGTGGCTCAAAACCAAGGGGTTCTCACCGAGGGGAATCCGTTTAGTACGATCAGAGTCACGCGGCGATGCTTACGTGCACTAGACATATGGAAGCAACCTTGGTTTCTATCCCAGGGACCTGTGCTGGGGGCTGTCAGTCGCCGCGTCACGCTAACGACAGATGCATCCCTCATGGGTTGGGGGGTGATCATGAGTGGTCGCTCGACACGGGGTCTGTGGCAGGACCATCATCTCACTTGGCACATAAATTGTCTAGAAATGATGGTGGTATTTCTAACTTTGTCTCTGAGGTCTGGGAGGAAGTATCTCAAACATGTGTTAGTCAGAACAGACAACACATCAGTAGTCTCGTATATAAATCACCAGGAGGGTCTGAGATCACGCCCGCTTTACAAACTGGCGAATCAGATTCTTCTTGTGGTCCCAAGGGAAACTGCTATCCCTCACAGCAGTTTACATCCCGGGGTACCTGAATGTGGGAGCAGACATCCTGAATAGGGAACGAGACACTGTGTAACCTTGCCATACTCCCTGCATGCCCAAGAGCGACTTGCTTCAGACTTGAGAAGCTGAATGACAGTGTTTTTGGGCTGGCTTTATGGTTCCTGGTCAGTGACGTCACCCGCCTATGACGTTCCGTCTCCTGATTGGACAGATTGCATACGTGCTTCACGACGACATCACGCAGAGGCGTTCCCATAGCGATTTACGCAGCGTCTCGTTCCCTATTTAGGGAACTAAGGTTATATACATAACTGAGATGTTTTTGTAGTAAAACCATAGTAACTACAAAATAACCATTGTTTTACTATGGTTTTTGAAGTAAAACCAGAGTAACTACATAATGAAAGTACTAGGTTACTAATGTAACCTCGGTTCCCTTAGGATATGGAATGAGAACTGCATTATTTGTCTTTCTAAAACAAGATGCTACAGGGGGAAACTTCTTTTTCTCTGATTACTGAAGCCTTTTTCAAACTGCATGGCCATCAGGGCCTGATTTTAATATCTGAGGTCGAGGATGGGTTTGAGAGGTCTCCTGGGAGGATGAAAAATGTGAGGGCGTGAGGGACAGAGTCGCATTCTGAAAAGAACGCTGTCCGCGAGCACAAGGAGGCTACACTCATGCTCTTGCAATAAGAGCAGGTCATTTCAATGAGCGTGGCTTCTGTGTGGGACTTGCCCAGACATTGCATGCACTCACTGTGTCCGTCGTCCATGTGCAAAGGGACGTTGATACAACGGCGCGAGAGATCTGCTCGAGTTTCCGGTTACTGGTTGTAGCCTGTCTGCCTGTCCTGTCAGCTTCCGGTTACTGGTTGTAGCAAGCGTGAGTAACTAGCGCGAGAGGAATGTTGGATTAAAAACTAGAATGCTGGATGACTACTGTGAAGACGCAGCAGAATCGGCTTGTTGAGTTATTGGAGGAGGTTAGCAGCTGCTCCTTCAAAACATTGAAAAGGATAAACGGATGGCGGAGCATGAACGGAGGGTGGACGATCTGGAGCAGTACTCCCCGGGTGAATGATTTGCTCATCACCGATATTCCCATCAAACCACGCTCGTACGCACGCGCGGTATCTGCGGTCAACGTTAATGACCCAGGGGAGGAGGAGGTACGCTCAGTGGAGCAACAAGTGGCAGCCTTTCTGCAGAGCAAAGGAGTAGAGCTGGACCTGGATTGCATTGAAGCATGCCACCCTTTACCCAAAAGGATCAATAACGACAGATCAGCAGTTATTCTGAGATTTGTTAACAGGGAAAACAAGACGGCATTGCTAAAACAAGGCCGCAAACTCAAAGGGACGAATATATATATATATATAAATGAACATTTAATAAAAAAGAATGCTGAAATAGCAAGGAAAGCAAGATACCTCAAGAAACAACGAAAAATCCAACATACATGGGTAACAAATTGCAAAATCTTCATCAAGTTAAATGGGTCTCCTGAGGAGGCGAAAATTCTCACAGTAAGGAATATAGGAGTTGGACAAGTATCAGTAATCATAATGTACATCAGCCATCTGGAAACAAATAAGGTAACATCTGACTTATACTATTAGAATTAACACTGAGCTACATACAGTTAGCCAAAAGGAAAATTATACAGAGACAGATCTCCAACAACTGGACTTAGATGCAATTGAACACGAGTACAATATGCATGATGTAGAGACTGATATTGATCCCGACAACAATTTTCTTTCGTACATAAATAATAAGTGCAATTACTATACAAATGAACAGTATAGCAATAATTGCATTACCAAGGACAAATTGTCTATTACCCATTTTAACAGCAGAAGTATGTATAAGAATTTCAATGCAAAAAATTTCGTTTATCCTTTCAGTGTTATAGCTATATCTGAAACCTGGTTCAATCAAGAGAAAGGAATCGACTTTGAAATAGATGATTATGATCTCCATTACGTAAACAGACAAAATAAAATAGGAGGCAGGGTTGCGCTCTATGTGCACAAAACTATAAAACATTCTGTTCTGATCAATATGTCAACAGCATTTGATAATGTAATGGAATGCTTAACAATAGAGATCAATAATGGAAAGAAAAAAAACATTATTATGAGTTGTGTTTATAGATCACCTGGATCAAGTGTTGATATTTTCAATGAAGAGTTGGAGAAACTGTTTTCAGCTGTTAACAATAAACCTATATTCATCTGTGGGGACTTTAATATTGACCTTTTAAATCCAAACAAACATAAATTGACTGATGAATTCATTGAAAGAATGTACTCTATATCTTTATTCCCAACAATTACAAAACCTAGTAGAATCACATCACACAGTGCAACCTTAATTAATAAAATTTTTACAAATAATTTGACAAATAACATAAACGGGCTGCTTCTTTGTGATATTACAGACCACTTACCTGTTTTTTCCATATATGACTGTAATGTTTCTAAAACTAGTGAAATCTGTAATGTGACTTGCAAAAGATTACAAACTCAAGAAGCAATTAATGCATTTAATGATGACCTGGGAGTGCAAAACTGGAGCTCCATTTATGGAGCAATCGATACAGACAGAGCTTACAATAACTTTTTAGAAATATTCACATCATTATATGATAAGCACTGCCCCATTTCAGTTTATAGCAAACAGAAGAAATATTCAAAATGTCCCTGGATGACTAAAGGTGTACAAAATTCATGTAAAAAGAAAAATAATCTTTATAAATCGTTCATTAAATTGAAAACTAAAGAAGCTGAGATTAGATATAAATTGTACATAAACAAATTAACTGATGTAATAAGATTAGCCAAAATATTATATTATAAGAAATTATTAACTGAGAATAAAACCAATATAAAAGGAACATGGGATTTATTAAATGGCATTCTCAAAAAAGGTTTAAAACAAAAAACATACCCAGAATATTTTGTTGATTCAAATGATGAGTATCAAAATATGGATAAAGTAGTTAATAGCTTCAATACATTTTTATAAATATTGGTCCTGATTTGGCAGAAAGAATCCCAGATGAACATATAGAGCATAATATTGGAAAAACTGAAAAAAAAATCCTAATTCTATCTTTCTTTCACCAGTTAGTGAGAAAGAAGTAATGGATATTGTTCAAAAGTCTGAAAATAAATATTCTATGGACTGTCACTCCATCAATATGGCACTATTAAAAAAAGTTATAAATAATATTAAAGCACCTCTTAACGCACATCTGTAATCTGTCACTTCAAAATGGCTGTGTTACCAAAGAAAATGAAAATTGCAAAATTTATACCAATATTTAAAAATGGAAATAAACATAACTTTACTTTAATTACAGACCCGATTTCACAGCTTCCTCAATTTTCAAAAATTCTTGAAAAAATTTTAATGTTCGGTGATTAGAAAAATTTGTTGAAAATTATAAACTGATTAACGGTGAAAGTCAATATGGATTCAGAAGCAAACGATCTTCATCAATGGCTATAATTGATGCAATAGAGGAAATATCAAATGCACTGGATAATAAAAAAAATAACTATTGGAATATTCATAGTTCTGAAAAACGCCTTTGACACTATTAATCACACTATACTACTCAAGAAGTTAGGAAAGGTATGGGATAGGGTGGGGTGGCTGGAAAATGTGGTAAAAAGCCATTTAAGTGACAGAATACAGTATGTGCAGATGGGTGAGTTCTCATCTTAAACTGTTGTGCAATTTCTCTGTGGTGTTCCTCAGGGGTCGGTATTGGGCCCAAAATTATTCAACTTGTACATCAATGATATATTTAATAAGTTTCACAATTACTTAAGTGTGTTTTGTTTGCAGATGATACTAATATTTTATATTGTTATGACTGTTATGATAAGATTGTTAATGTTGTATATACTGAACTAATTAATATTAAAAAATGGTAATTATATAAATAACTCGAAAAAGCCCATTGATATAGATGGGATACAAATTGAACATGTCTGAAATAAAAATTTTTTAGGTGTCACAATAGAAAACTCACATCAGACACATAAAAAACAAAGTCTCCAAATGTGCCTTGCAATAATAAATAAAGCTAAATATGTTCTTGATTATACTGCACTCCATACCCTGTATTGTTCCCTGATCTTACCATACTTAAGCTACTGTGTTGAAATATGTGGGAACAATTATAATAATTCAATACAGTCACTCTTTATTTTACAAAAAAGGGCTATACGTTGGCCAGTGCACAAAGCTGAATATATTGAACACACAAATCCACTTTTTCTCAAAACAAAGTTATTAAAAATACAGGATCTTGGGAAATTTAACACCGCACAATTTTATTTAAAGCATTTCATAATCTATTACCTGTTAACATACAAAAGTTATTCACGCATAGACAGCGGCTGTACAGTACGAGGGGCTATGGGAACTTTTTAATACCAATGGTCAGAACCACCAGGAAGAGTTTTTGTGTGTCTGTATGTGGGGTTAAATTATGGAATGGTCTGGGGCTCGGAATACAAACAATGTCAAAGCATTCTTTGCCAGTTTAAAACTCTAGCATAAACAGAAGGTTTTTTCTACAGTACACATATTCTATGGGCTTAATTGTCTGTTAATGTATTTATTGATGTGTCTTACCTTGTTGGTATTGTGGTTACCATTGTTGGTATTACTATAATTGTTACCTGTGGTAATATATGAGTGTATTGAGATATGTTTTTTTTGTTTTTGTTTTTCTTCTCCATATGTGTATAAATATATTTATATTAGGGCTCAGCGATATATCGACGTTTTTGTCACGCGCACTTCGTCAGTAAAGTCACCCCTGACGTCGCCAAATCTTCCATCACCCGCCCCCCAAATGAAGTGCCATTTAATGTAGACAGAGCCGTAGTCCACTGATAAATCACGCACATCGCGCCAATATCGACGGTGGACCATATCGATATTGAACGCGATATTAAGTGGGTTTACTGGGTGAACTACGGCTCTGTCTCATTAAATGTCGCTTCATTTGAAAGCAGGTGATGGCGATTTAGCGTAATCAGGGAACCGGGCCGTTACAGACGAAATGCGCGTGACAATCTCATGCGATATATCGCCCAGCCCTACATGAGAGATATGATAACATTAATAATTAAGGAAGTATCTTACTTTTGTTTTTGTATTTCTATTAATTTGTAACAGACCGGGGTGGGTTTAAATAAGTTTGACTTCTTCCCACTTCTGTTTCCTTGAGCAATTGATTATGTTGTTTATGTAAGGTGAACTTACCTTGTATAATCAAATGCTTCTTATTGTTTTGTTATGTTACTATTGCTCGAAATAAACAATAATCATCATCATAATCATCATGCTCATTAGAGATTATGCTCTTTTATTTTCCACCTGCAGCTGCAGAAGGAAAAGGTATGTAGAACAGAGCTGCTTGAGAGCAGCGAACTGATCCAGTTCTTCTGATTGGTCCACTGTTTTGGAACTGGATATTGATGAGTGGCGCTGCATGTAAAAGTGCTGAAATTCCTTTAACTTGACACGCCACTTTTAAAAACGCTGCACTCATGTGTAGGGCTGGACGATTTATCACGTAAAAAGTAATCAAAACCAAAATTCTGAATGTAATTTTCCCATGTTGGTT